>NW_017687290.1:0-880 GCF_001879085.1 Nicotiana attenuata | reverse complement strand
GCATATCCGGCAATTTCTTCCAATGTGGGTGTGAGTTCAAAATCTGAAAACCGGTATACGTTACGGGTCGGGTCCCAAAATGGTATCAGTGCCTCAATGACATCCTTCCTTGGTCTGATTTTTAATAAATCTACAAGACCGCCCAAGCTTTTAACCACAGTATCCCTGCTTCCTTTTCCCAAGTCATGCCACCACATATGGAGTTTCAAAGGGATCTCGCTCAGGACTGAGAAGATTTCGATGTCACTTGAATCATCCTGCACATTATTTAGGGGAACTTAGTGATTTATTTTGAAAAATGGCTATTTGTGCAAAAATTCTTTATGCAGAAAATAAAGACTTGGATTTGCAAATACGGCCTTTCAGCACTTCTAGGAGGAAGATTTTAAGGCTGTGCCCGCAAACCATTTAAAAATGACTCAAGGTGGCTATTCTTGCAAAACGGCCTTCCGGCGTCCTTTTGGGGACATTCGGCTTATTTAAACAGGAATGGCATCACTCGACTTATTTATGACACAAAATTGGCATTTTTGGTTATTTTTGAAAAAGGAAGGGTTGGACCCGATGAGGGTTGCCTACGTATCTCACATCCGGTGAGAATCAAACCGGCGTAGTTTGGGCAGATTTGCCAAAATCAAAACTATTTTGAACAACAATTTTTCTTTTCTATGTTTTCAAATATTTTCTCTTTTTCTCTCTTTTCTTTTTCATTTTTCCACTAAATCTGGTCAGCAATTCGGTACTATTTTGGGCTACTGGTTTTTTCACTACAAAACGGTTATCCTTACTGAGTCTTGACACTGCTATTTCTCAATTTTCACTCACTTAGACAAGCCGGTCAACATGCATAGCCGAGCAAATAAACTGCGCAAGTGCACGT
>NW_017687289.1:5456-6137 GCF_001879085.1 Nicotiana attenuata | reverse complement strand
ATCAATGGGCAAAGGTTGAAACATTACGTTGGAATAGCTGAAGAAAAAGGGGATACAATGGTGACTAATTTAAAAGAACCCCAGTACGCGAATGAGGAGTAAGGAATCAACTACTTGCGTCGTGCCGCGACGTTAAATCAGGCGCTGCGTGGGAGGCAACCCACGAATGTGTTGTAAGTGTACTATGTAACTTTAGAGAGTTGTGCCGTGAAGTTAAATCAGGCGCTAGATGGGAGGCAACCCATTGAATTATTGTAACCGTCGTGCCACGACGTTAAATAAGGTGCTGGTTGGGAGGCAACCCAACGATAGTAGTAGTGTTTGATTTTGAGTGTTAACATACTAACAAATGCAGGCGACGAAGGGCGGGTGAAAAGACCATCGACCAAGAGCAACACAGGTGAAAAAGTCAAAAATAAACGCCCAGGAGCGCGACTTGGCGCCAACTTCGCGCACAAGTTCGCACACCTGGGCAAAACATTCTGCGAAGGACGCGCGAAGGACGCGCGAAGAGATGCTCGAGTTCGCGCCTCGCCCGTCCAACTTCCGACATTTTGTGATTTTTTTTAGCTTTTGTATTTATTATTTTATTGTTTTTTTATATTTTAGTGTTTGACCTTTAGACTAAATTAATCAAACTAAAACATCCCCTCCATTCATCGCCCCATTCTCCTCACCAAA
>NW_017687289.1:0-968 GCF_001879085.1 Nicotiana attenuata | reverse complement strand
GAGTATAGACGAGAGTCATAACCGAGGGTTTAGAGGTTGGATTAGAGATAACGATACCCCGGGTGCAATCTAAGTGAACCATATTGTGAATCTAGCTAGCGTAGCTTGAGAGAGTGCGTCTAGTAAATTATCATAATTGCTTGAGAAAGATTTATGATAGCTGGAGCGTTCATGATTGATAGAGACAACTAAATCATAGTTATAAGACATATACACCCAAGGAAATTACCAACGGGGGAACCCATTGCCTTAGACCTTATTCCAACTGTTTACACATCAAGCATAGTTAATTTCCGGCTGTTACTTATTTTCAGTCTTTAGTCAGTCTTTAGTTGTTAGAAAAATCAACCATTGTGAATCAAAAAGTTTGGGGAAACAGATTGTGTGAATTTAGTAAATCTGACAATAGTAACTGATAGGTTAATTCTCTGTGGTTCGACTCTGGGCATAAATACTCAGATTATAGTTGCAACGCCCGCGTAGTCTTTTGCGAGACTCAGTTGAGCGTGATCAATTATTCATGAACTTTTTAACAAAATTAAAAAAAAGAAAAGGTGTTTGCAAACACAAGTGGGGCTTATCCACAATGCTAGCTATCTTTGATAGTAGACTTCAAATTCGAGCTTTGAGTATGAAATTGCCTTTATGATAGATCATCTTATCAGCTAATGTAGAATTTTCCAAGGCCCTAATACAAATACCAGACATGAAAAACCAAAAAATATATAAAACTTGAAATAATGCAACGAGATGGCAATAGTTAGTTAATCAATTCAATTACCAATAACGTTACCGGTGTTATCTTTCTACTTATTCAACCCTCAAAACCTTTAAAAAAATGAAAAGAGAAAAAAAACTTAAAACCTTAACAACATTACTCACAGACCAACTAAAGTGAACTTGCTTCAAACTACATTTAGGCCGTTTAGACCTAAAAAAAAAAAAAACTACACTTTTACGAATTATTT
>NW_017687288.1:5578-6137 GCF_001879085.1 Nicotiana attenuata | reverse complement strand
ACGGTGATTTGGGAGTCATGGTGGACAGTGACTAGGGCTACGTGCTTAATTTTGGGGTATTGACTGCTATATGGAGGAAGGATGGATACGACAAAAAGGAGTTTCTTGATATGAAAATGGATACAACATGAACTTGGATTGGAATGTATGATCGCACCTTTAGTTGATGTCCATGAGGAGTGAACGGACTTGTACGGCTGGTGAATGAGCACGGGCTCTGGATTAGTTACTGATTTTATAGTAATTGTACCCAGTTTAGCGATCTTGGAAGATGTCGGCAGGTAGTCCACAAGCGGGTTATCTTCTTAACATGTCAAAAGTGGTCAATATTTTAAGACAACTCAAAAAAGAAATAAGAAAAAAAAGATAACATTTAGAAACACTATTTCAGTCGAGCTCTCCCTCAGCATTGTAATGTCCAGCCTTGGCCTCTTCTGCAATACTCCTATACTTGTTCATCAACTGAGTCTTTCCCTTGTTCAGCAGAGAATTAGGAGACATATAAATCCTCTTTCTGCAACTATTTTCTTCTTACATCAGGTAAGAAATCCGAACAGCT
>NW_017687288.1:0-642 GCF_001879085.1 Nicotiana attenuata | reverse complement strand
CCTACAAACTTTACGTTGAGCGACTTCTCAACGTAGTCGTACGTTAGACCCCCCCCGTTCCCACCCACTTAATGAGTGTGCAAATTGTTGCTTACATTTTTCACAGATAGCACGATGATTTACTTTATCATGTTTAAAAAAATTCCATACAAGTGATGTTTTGGGACGTTCAACCTTAGTCTTACCCCTTACAGGGGGTAAAGCTCCAGACTGAGATTGACTCTGAGTTGGAGCTTGTGTTGCGGGACTAGTGGGTGTTTCGTCTAATTCTTCTTCCTCATTTTCTTCATCCTCAAAAAAAAATATCATTGCCAAATTGTCTTTGTAAAGTTTCATGATCTAATTGTTCTCCGACATGAACATCATAAAATGTGGGGGGTTGGGAAAATGAAGTTTCATCAACATGAGTCATTTCATCAATATTCGTTCGAACACTAGGGGCTATAGGAGAAGGGTTAGGATTAGGATTACTACTACTTTCACCTTTACTACTTTTTTTATTACTTTTTTTAAACATACCAAATACATTTTTAGGTGCCATTTTTTAAATACGAAACTAAATTTAAAAAGCTAACACAAATATTACACACAAAAATGAAATACGAAAATATAACACGTAAAGTAAACACAAAAATTAAGCAC
>NW_017687287.1:0-6137 GCF_001879085.1 Nicotiana attenuata | reverse complement strand
AAAACCGACAAATAACCGAAAAAACCGAAAAACCGACAAAACCCGACATAAACCGAATCGAGAAAAAACCGACTTAATTGGCTTGGTTTGATTCTAATATTTGAAAAACCGACTTACTTGGTTTGGTTTCTTTTCAGAGAAAAACCGATCCAAACCGAACCATAAACACCCCTACAGGGAATAAGGCATGCATAGGGCACTTATTAGGCCTACATAACATCAATATTTGTTCTTACATCCAGTGAACACAGAGAAGACATAGACCCTGCATTAGTACATGTTTTACACTACTTAGTTTTATTACAAAGCAGATTCATGATCATGCTACAGCCTTTCCGATTCCGCCATGCTTTATGAACACAAAGGCCTTTGCATTCTCTGCAAGAACCAAACGATTATATCCATTTTCCTCGGCAATGCCAACATTTTGGCAAGTAAACTTCTCTCCATAGGGACAGAAGACTAGCTTATACGTCGAGCCACAAAGACTTTATTTGAAACCAGCTATTCACATCCAGGGGATTTCCCAACTTTGCAGCTGTGCTTATGGTGTTGTGCTTTGGAGGTTTGGGGTAATTGTCTACTTTCCACACTGTTAGGTTAGCACACTCATAATAATCAAGATAAAAGTTGATGTTTAATGAAGATGACTCCACAATCTCCTGATGTCTGGGCTCTTTAGGTCTGAAGTAGACTGCTATACCTGTTGAGACATATAATATAACTAAAATCATCAAAAAATTGCGCTCCTTTTATACGAGATGATCACATATTAATTAAAACACATAATTGAACAGTACCTTTATCAAGATCACTGCGGGATTGCACCACCGCTGTGGGACAAGCGTTTTCTTCTTGATCTCCAAGATTAGCAAGCCGTACACCACCGCCGCCAGCTCCCCGTATAGCTGAAAATATGAAGTACCTGGTGTTTACTTGTAGGGGATTACCATCTGTATCGTGTACAGCCCTCAATAGTTGGTNTGAACCAAGAGCCATCGGTTCCTAAGGAACGGGTGTCAACCGATAGGGAAACAACAGGGGCCAATCCCCCCCAAATTGAAGAGGTCGATGCAACAGTGAGGGTCGAGAACCCTCAAGATGCCTGTTTTCCCCACCCGATGTCATTGACATAATGGGATCTCCTTCGTTCACGGACTTGATGTTTGGTGAAGCTCAAACAATAACGGAGCGGTCAAATAAGGGGTCTATGGAGTGGACGATCCCCTTCAAAGCTTTTTTGATGGCGTGGACTCCACTGCCACGGAGGATGTCACCGGATTGGGTGACTTAGAAGTACTGAGGAAAAGTCCGCCCTCGGGGGCAGGTGGATCTAATTCGATCCCAAGACTAGTCAACCGCTTCCCTGTCCCGAGTGTAGATCCTGATCGGAATCAGTCGATCATTATCACCGTTTTGGAGAATGCCCGGGTTCTTTCCGCACCTGTTGGGGTAGCTAGTTACCTCCTGGTGACTGGTGACCGAAGCCGACCAGGCAAAAATGAATGAGGTGGATTCCCCATGCCTGTTCAACGAAGCACAACATGCGTTCGTTGTTGTGAGCTGGGAGGAGAAGAAGAGGAGGAGGGCTCCGAGCTCCCTGAGCTGGGAGAATGAGAAACCAAGGAGGAGGTTGGTCCGTAAGCAAAAAAAAAACCTCCAGCTCCCGAGTGCTTGACTCGGACTTACTCCACCAGCTCCGGAACGAGTCTGAGGAGGACGAAACTTTAGTGAACCAAGAGCCATCAGTTCCTAAGGAACGGGTGTCAACCGATAGGGAAACAACAGGGGCCAATCCCCCCCAAATTGAAGAGGTCGATGCAACAGTGAGGGTCGAGAACCCTCAAGATGCCTGTTTTCCCCACCCGATGTCATTGACATAATGGGATCTCCTTCGTTCACGGACTTGATGTTTGGTGAAGCTCAAACAATAACGGAGCGGTCAAATAAGGGGTCTATGGAGTGGACGATCCCCTTCAAAGCTTTTTTGATGGCGTGGACTCCACTGCCACGGAGGATGTCACCGGATTGGGTGACTTAGAAGTACTGAGGAAAAGTCCGCCCTCGGGGGCAGGTGGATCTAATTCGATCCCAAGACTAGTCAACCGCTTCCCTGTCCCGAGTGTAGATCCTGATCGGAATCAGTCGATCATTATCACCGTTTTGGAGAATGCCCGGGTTCTTTCCGCACCTGTTGGGGTAGCTAGTTACCTCCTGGTGACTGGTGACCGAAGCCGACCAGGCAAAAATGAATGAGGTGGATTCCCCATGCCTGTTCAACGAAGCACAACATGCGTTCGTTGTTGTGAGCTGGGAGGAGAAGAAGAGGAGGAGGGCTCCGAGCTCCCTGAGCTGGGAGAATGAGAAACCAAGGAGGAGGTTGGTCCGTAAGCAAAAAAAAAACCTCCAGCTCCCGAGTGCTTGACTCGGACTTACTCCACCAGCTCCGGAACGAGTCTGAGGAGGACGAAACTTTAGTGAACCAAGAGCCATCAGTTCCTAAGGAACGGGTGTCAACCGATAGGGAAACAACAGGGGCCAATCCCCCCCAAATTGAAGAGGTCGATGCAACAGTGAGGGTCGAGAACCCTCAAGATGCCTGTTTTCCCCACCCGATGTCATTGACATAATGGGATCTCCTTCGTTCACGGACTTGATGTTTGGTGAAGCTCAAACAATAACGGAGCGGTCAAATAAGGGGTCTATGGAGTGGACGATCCCCTTCAAAGCTTTTTTGATGGCGTGGACTCCACTGCCACGGAGGATGTCACCGGATTGGGTGACTTAGAAGTACTGAGGAAAAGTCCGCCCTCGGGGGCAGGTGGATCTAATTCGATCCCAAGACTAGTCAACCGCTTCCCTGTCCCGAGTGTAGATCCTGATCGGAATCAGTCGATCATTATCACCGTTTTGGAGAATGCCCGGGTTCTTTCCGCACCTGTTGGGGTAGCTAGTTACCTCCTGGTGACTGGTGACCGAAGCCGACCAGGCAAAAATGAATGAGGTGGATTCCCCATGCCTGTTCAACGAAGCACAACATGCGTTCGTTGTTGTGAGCTGGGAGGAGAAGAAGAGGAGGAGGGCTCCGAGCTCCCTGAGCTGGGAGAATGAGAAACCAAGGAGGAGGTTGGTCCGTAAGCAAAAAAAAAACCTCCAGCTCCCGAGTGCTTGACTCGGACTTACTCCACCAGCTCCGGAACGAGTCTGAGGAGGACGAAACTTTAGTGAACCAAGAGCCATCAGTTCCTAAGGAACGGGTGTCAACCGATAGGGAAACAACAGGGGCCAATCCCCCCCAAATTGAAGAGGTCGATGCAACAGTGAGGGTCGAGAACCCTCAAGATGCCTGTTTTCCCCACCCGATGTCATTGACATAATGGGATCTCCTTCGTTCACGGACTTGATGTTTGGTGAAGCTCAAACAATAACGGAGCGGTCAAATAAGGGGTCTATGGAGTGGACGATCCCCTTCAAAGCTTTTTTGATGGCGTGGACTCCACTGCCACGGAGGATGTCACCGGATTGGGTGACTTAGAAGTACTGAGGAAAAGTCCGCCCTCGGGGGCAGGTGGATCTAATTCGATCCCAAGACTAGTCAACCGCTTCCCTGTCCCGAGTGTAGATCCTGATCGGAATCAGTCGATCATTATCACCGTTTTGGAGAATGCCCGGGTTCTTTCCGCACCTGTTGGGGTAGCTAGTTACCTCCTGGTGACTGGTGACCGAAGCCGACCAGGCAAAAATGAATGAGGTGGATTCCCCATGCCTGTTCAACGAAGCACAACATGCGTTCGTTGTTGTGAGCTGGGAGGAGAAGAAGAGGAGGAGGGCTCCGAGCTCCCTGAGCTGGGAGAATGAGAAACCAAGGAGGAGGTTGGTCCGTAAGCAAAAAAAAAACCTCCAGCTCCCGAGTGCTTGACTCGGACTTACTCCACCAGCTCCGGAACGAGTCTGAGGAGGACGAAACTTTAGTGAACCAAGAGCCATCAGTTCCTAAGGAACGGGTGTCAACCGATAGGGAAACAACAGGGGCCAATCCCCCCCAAATTGAAGAGGTCGATGCAACAGTGAGGGTCGAGAACCCTCAAGATGCCTGTTTTCCCCACCCGATGTCATTGACATAATGGGATCTCCTTCGTTCACGGACTTGATGTTTGGTGAAGCTCAAACAATAACGGAGCGGTCAAATAAGGGGTCTATGGAGTGGACGATCCCCTTCAAAGCTTTTTTGATGGCGTGGACTCCACTGCCACGGAGGATGTCACCGGATTGGGTGACTTAGAAGTACTGAGGAAAAGTCCGCCCTCGGGGGCAGGTGGATCTAATTCGATCCCAAGACTAGTCAACCGCTTCCCTGTCCCGAGTGTAGATCCTGATCGGAATCAGTCGATCATTATCACCGTTTTGGAGAATGCCCGGGTTCTTTCCGCACCTGTTGGGGTAGCTAGTTACCTCCTGGTGACTGGTGACCGAAGCCGACCAGGCAAAAATGAATGAGGTGGATTCCCCATGCCTGTTCAACGAAGCACAACATGCGTTCGTTGTTGTGAGCTGGGAGGAGAAGAAGAGGAGGAGGGCTCCGAGCTCCCTGAGCTGGGAGAATGAGAAACCAAGGAGGAGGTTGGTCCGTAAGCAAAAAAAAAACCTCCAGCTCCCGAGTGCTTGACTCGGACTTACTCCACCAGCTCCGGAACGAGTCTGAGGAGGACGAAACTTTAGTGAACCAAGAGCCATCAGTTCCTAAGGAACGGGTGTCAACCGATAGGGAAACAACAGGGGCCAATCCCCCCCAAATTGAAGAGGTCGATGCAACAGTGAGGGTCGAGAACCCTCAAGATGCCTGTTTTCCCCACCCGATGTCATTGACATAATGGGATCTCCTTCGTTCACGGACTTGATGTTTGGTGAAGCTCAAACAATAACGGAGCGGTCAAATAAGGGGTCTATGGAGTGGACGATCCCCTTCAAAGCTTTTTTGATGGCGTGGACTCCACTGCCACGGAGGATGTCACCGGATTGGGTGACTTAGAAGTACTGAGGAAAAGTCCGCCCTCGGGGGCAGGTGGATCTAATTCGATCCCAAGACTAGTCAACCGCTTCCCTGTCCCGAGTGTAGATCCTGATCGGAATCAGTCGATCATTATCACCGTTTTGGAGAATGCCCGGGTTCTTTCCGCACCTGTTGGGGTAGCTAGTTACCTCCTGGTGACTGGTGACCGAAGCCGACCAGGCAAAAATGAATGAGGTGGATTCCCCATGCCTGTTCAACGAAGCACAACATGCGTTCGTTGTTGTGAGCTGGGAGGAGAAGAAGAGGAGGAGGGCTCCGAGCTCCCTGAGCTGGGAGAATGAGAAACCAAGGAGGAGGTTGGTCCGTAAGCAAAAAAAAAACCTCCAGCTCCCGAGTGCTTGACTCGGACTTACTCCACCAGCTCCGGAACGAGTCTGAGGAGGACGAAACTTTAGTGAACCAAGAGCCATCAGTTCCTAAGGAACGGGTGTCAACCGATAGGGAAACAACAGGGGCCAATCCCCCCCAAATTGAAGAGGTCGATGCAACAGTGAGGGTCGAGAACCCTCAAGATGCCTGTTTTCCCCACCCGATGTCATTGACATAATGGGATCTCCTTCGTTCACGGACTTGATGTTTGGTGAAGCTCAAACAATAACGGAGCGGTCAAATAAGGGGTCTATGGAGTGGACGATCCCCTTCAAAGCTTTTTTGATGGCGTGGACTCCACTGCCACGGAGGATGTCACCGGATTGGGTGACTTAGAAGTACTGAGGAAAAGTCCGCCCTCGGGGGCAGGTGGATCTAATTCGATCCCAAGACTAGTCAACCGCTTCCCTGTCCCGAGTGTAGATCCTGATCGGAATCAGTCGATCATTATCACCGTTTTGGAGAATGCCCGGGTTCTTTCCGCACCTGTTGGGGTAGCTAGTTACCTCCTGGTGACTGGTGACCGAAGCCGACCAGGCAAAAATGAATGAGGTGGATTCCCCATGCCTGTTCAACGAAGCACAACATGCGTTCGTTGTTGTGAGCTGGGAGGAGAAGAAGAGGAGGAGGGCTCCGAGCTCCCTGAGCTGGGAGAATGAGAAACCAAGGAGGAGGTTGGTCCGTAAGCAAAAAAAAA
>NW_017687286.1:5345-6137 GCF_001879085.1 Nicotiana attenuata | reverse complement strand
GTCTCCCCTGGGTATAGTCTCCAACAGTCCGGGAAGGCCCCCCAAATATTTCTTGACCTCGTCTTGCCCTTCTCCACCTAAATCATTCCACCACAGCCGCAACTCCAAAGGGATTTTGCTTATGATTGAGAAAGGTTCATTTTGCATTGTGCTCATCCTGCACATTTATTAAGGTGATTAAGCAAAACAGTCATGATTTTATTCTATTTGACTCCAAAATCAAAATTGACCCCTTCTTTTTCATATTTTTAATTCTAAAACCAAAAGCCCAGCTTTGCAGATACGGCCTTTCAGCACTTCCGGAGGAAGATTTTAAGGCTGTGCCCGCTAACTGGCCAAAGATTGGAAAAAGACCAAAGATGGCTGTTTATGCAAAATCAGCCTTGCGGCGTCCCTTTCGGGAACATTCGGCAATTTTTGACAAAAACGGCATCACCTTACCTATTTACAATAAAAACAAAATTTTGTTCATTTCGGGCTATTCTTGCAAAAAGAAGTTGGACCCGATGGGGGTTGCCTACGTATCACACACCCTGTGAGAATCAAACTGGCGTAGTTCGGGCAAATAAAACAAACTATTTTTGAAAACAAGACTCCCTTTTTTTCATTTCATTGGCGAATATATAAACTATTTTTTTTAACACTAAGTACTCTTTTTTTTCCTTTTTCTATTGGTCAAATTAAAACAAACTAATTTTTTGAAAACTAAACACAATTTTTTCGTTTCTAATTTTTTTCTATTTTTCCCCAACTAAAAAAAACTTCGGCTAGAGTTTCGACACTATTGGTACA
>NW_017687286.1:0-597 GCF_001879085.1 Nicotiana attenuata | reverse complement strand
CTGTCACATTTCTAATGATCCACGTGTTTTGACAGGTATGGTGTCTCAGAGGAACCTTGGGACCCCCGATGTATCCGGATATCTCTTCCAATGTTGGGATAAGTTCAAAATCATAGAAGTAAAATACATTGTGAGCCGGGTCCCAGCATGTGACCAATGCCCTTATGATGTCTCCCCTGGGTATAGTCTCCAACAGTCCGGGAAGGCCCCCCAAATATTTCTTGACCTCGTCTTGCCCTTCTCCACCTAAATCATTCCACCACAGCCGCAACTCCAAAGGGATTTTGCTTATGATTGAGAAAGGTTCATTTTGCATTGTGCTCATCCTGCACATTTATTAAGGTGATTAAGCAAAACAGTCATGATTTTATTCTATTTGACTCCAAAATCAAAATTGACCCCTTCTTTTTCATATTTTTAATTCTAAAACCAAAAGCCCAGCTTTGCAGATACGGCCTTTCAGCACTTCCGGAGGAAGATTTTAAGGCTGTGCCCGCTAACTGGCCAAAGATTGGAAAAAGACCAAAGATGGCTGTTTATGCAAAATCAGCCTTGCGGCGTCCCTTTCGGGAACATTCGGCAATTTTTGACAAAAAC
>NW_017687285.1:5047-6137 GCF_001879085.1 Nicotiana attenuata | reverse complement strand
TTCTGTTCCATGTGATTATTTGATTTAGTTTTACTTCAAACCTCGATTATGCTTTCTGTGTGCCATTATGTTTCCTGTTTTGCTTTTCTTCCTGATTGGTATTGCCTTAATTCCTGTTTAACCTACTCTGTCATATGTGGTTGTGTTGGTTAGGTTTACCTTAGCCTCTCTGGCCCATGATTTCTGTTTACTTCTTTCCAGACTAGTATGCTTTAGTTCCTGCTACTCTGTGTTATGTGTTTGTTTGGTTAGTTATTTCAAACTTCAGCATGTTTCTGTTTAATACATGCCTATATGGTCCCACCTAGTGATAATTAATAAACTAAGTAATCTTTAGTAATGTGAAACCTTGATGGATTCAGTTGTGTGCTCCCTATTCAGAACATGTTTTAGGTATTGCCAATATGTGTGGTCAGTTCTGTCTGTAATTCAAGTATCTCTACTCTTGTTGCGATTGCTTTAATTACTGGTATATCATCCATGTCTGAACCAATACCAATCTGCTAAATATGACTCTATTCTATTTGTAGTCTTGTAATTTGAACCTGTTTGTTCCTAAAAATTAAACTATTTTCTAAAACTGTCCCCTACCCCTTATATATACTATTTTTTCAAACTTCTACTCTTAGATATCTATGTTCCAACCACCTTCAGTGTGAGCACTGCCTAGGGTCCCCGAGACTGCTTTGAACTCTGACACATTGGGGCTGATTTTTCCAATCTCCTATGAATTATGTGTTGAATGTGTGGACCCAGTGTGAGGATTGCCCGGGGTCCTTTAGGCTCCTTGGGAACTTTGACACACTGGAAGCCTGGCTTAAGGTGTTGTGGATCCCTGATACTGTTTCAAGGTTGTTGTGTTGAAGGCCTGACTCTCAGGTTTATATTGGGCCTGCTAAGGCTCCCTATAGTGTAATAAATACTGTTATATAGTTTATTCATTCTGGACTGTAATAATTTCTGTAATAAACAGATCTGGGGTTTGTTAGTAAAAGCCGGGGGGTTTTCCTACATCTTTGCTTGAAACTCGGGTAGAAATCCTGCCTATAGGTTTATTGGTGATTATGTGAGTGTTATTACTTGTTTAGAG
>NW_017687285.1:0-762 GCF_001879085.1 Nicotiana attenuata | reverse complement strand
TTGACAACTACTCCCATCATCACCGCTCCAAAATTGGAGTGTCTCTTTTTGAACTCATGTGTGATGCAAGTGACGTAGCGGTTGGGGCTGTTTTTGGGGCAACGCAACACAAAAATTTTTCATCTGGTCTACTATGTTAGTAAGACCATGAATTGTGCCCAAGTCAACTACACCAGTTACGGAGAAAGAGCTCCTTGCATTGTGGTTGCAATTGAGAAGTTTTCACCCCTACTTGATGGGTGCAAAGGTCATTGTCCATACGGATCATGCAGCACTTCGTTATCTTATGAGCAAGAAAGATTCCAAAGCTCGAATGATAAGATGGGTGCTCTTGTTGCAAGAATTCGATATTGACATCCAAGATAGAAAAGGGAGTGAAAACCAAGTGGCGGATCACTTGTCTCGTTTAGAGGAGGAGGGGAGGCTACATGATGGCTTTGAAATCAATGACTCCTTCCCCGATGAGCAACTCTTGGTTATTTCAATGAAAGAGGTTCCATGGTGCGCGGATCTAGCAAATTTCCTTTTCTGTGGTATCATCTCGGATGAGTTCTCTTCAAACCAAAGGAAGAAGCTCAAACGGGATTGTCTAGATTATTGTTGGGATAAACCATACCTTTTTCGGATTTGTATGGATGGGGTAATTAGAAGTTGTGTACCGGAGGCAGAGCATTGTGAAATTCTTGGGGCTTGTCATTCTTCTCCATATGGTGGTCACCATGGTAGAGCAAGAATGGCGACAAAAGTGCTAAGTTGCGGTTT
>NW_017687283.1:972-6138 GCF_001879085.1 Nicotiana attenuata | reverse complement strand
TAGTGCGTTGAATAGACTACATAGAGATTCAATTCTATAGGGTGGAACACCCCCATAAAATCTAAGTATATTAGGAGAAAAAACGCATTTACATTTGACCACGTATCGGACGCCATGCCGCACACATGGTGGTACTGTGCTGATGTTTAAACTGGAAAGTGAAAATGAAATTGTGATTGAGTTACATGTCTCAAATGAGACAACTTAGCCGGTCTGGTCGTTATCGGACTCCACGCAAGAAAGCGGTGGCATTGTGGATGATGGTGTAACAATATTAAAATGTCCCAACCTAAGGTTATGGAAAATCATTTGGAATTGAGATTATAAAGAACGTCTCCAGTGAGATGACCTAGCCAATCGGGTCGTGATCAGATTCCATGCCAAGAGTACAGTGGCATTATGAATAGTGGCATTGTGAACAATGGTATTGTGGATAGTGGTATCATGAACTGTGTTATTATCGGTACTAAAGATCTCCCAACTAAACATATGTATTACTTTCGTATTTTGAAAATTGTTGATTGTGCATTTGATTGTGACTTGTTGTTTCTATGGCTTTTCTTTTCTTGTATGGTTATTCTATTTTGAAAGATGATTTTTAGCATTACATACTAGTACTATTCGACAGTACTAACGTCTCTTTTGTCGGGGGCGCTATATCTTTAAATGGATGTAGGTGGTTCCATAGCATACAGTGTTGGTTGCAGCTAGTGGCCTATCCTCTTTTCAGCCGACTTGGTGATCCCCACTTCATTTCGGGGTCCTGTGTTATTTGGTTATCGTGTACTTCGTATTTTGAGGTATAGCTGGAGCCTTGTTGCCTGCATTTCCATATTACTCTTCAATTGTACTTAGGGGGTCCGTACGTCGGTTATGGGCGGTGTTTGATATTGAAAATTAAATTAGGAATATTGGTATTTGGCAAATATGTTTTTCTTCATATCTATAAAAATTGTCATATTTTGGATATTATGGTTGAAACTGCTAATGGAAATAGAAATGGAAGTTGTTAATGAAATAATTACGAAGTATGATTAATGGAGTTCATCTCCTCTTTATTCATGAATTAGTTCGGGTAGAATGAAACCCAATAGGCTTGCTCAGTCGGGTTTACTCGGTTGAGCTCCGGTCGCGCTCCTCGGTTTTTGGGGGGTGAAAAACTTGGTATCAGAGCCTAAGGTTTTAAAGTGTCCTAGGATGTCTCAGAGCCGTGTCTAGTAGAGTCCTTCTTATCAGTGTGTTGTCGACCACATCTATAAGTTTGAGCCTATTCGGACATTTAGGAATTTTACCCTTTTTTGATACTCCAGATCGTGCGGTAGAACCCAAGATAGGGAGCTAATTTCCTCGCTATGTCTTATTCTCAAGATGGGTAATCTTGAAACTATAATCCATGAGTTTGAAGTAGTAAGGAGGGAATGACCCCACCATTGAATCTGAGGGAGATTGCCCAACAGTTTGTTAGGAGAATGTATCGAGCCATGGAGGGATTGGTAGAACTTGTTGCTAAGGGGAGTACCCTTGTTCTTATTATTGTCACAAGACCACCATATTGACGTAGTATATCAGTATGTTACCAACTACGTTAGGGATGTGGAGTCGAGGGGAATCGATATAGTTATTGCCCTATCAACCTAAAGTCACCAAGTAAGTCACTCCTTAGTACATAATTATGAACAACACAAAATTTTACTTGTTGTATATGTACATCCATATTGAAGAGTTCTCATAAACATGGTCTTGACAAGATGTTGAATCACAAGACATTGCATGCACCTACTCTTTGAACGAGACGCATTATTCGTGAATCTACTCTATCACAAATTCTCTTATTTACATCCTTTATGGAATTAAGTTCTATAATTATGTCCTTGAATTGAGTTATAACTCTAGGATTAATACTTCCCACTTTCCTTCCTAAATTCTCAATAAGGGACTATACTCGATGAATTTCTTATAGAATTTTTTTATTTAAATGGACAACATCTGCTCGCTTGTGCCTATACATGCACCGTCGTAAAGTTTACCTATGTGGTGTCAAGTTCCATGTAAAATATCCCAGCGTTACGATCCTTCTCGAGTCACTCTTTTACTCACTAGTGTATATGGCTTCTATGGTTTGAACAGTCACTCTACTCTCTTGCGAGTATCATCACGAAACCTTCTCACTGTCTAGTAACATAAGAGCATACATCAGCACCTATAATACAAGTGCATGTCAATTGAAATGGTCACCAAATGCATAAAGTCTCTCTAAAAGTTGAGATCCTCACATCTTCATCATAGGAAGATCTTGTGTCTCCATCTTAGTATATCTTTCGTGTCCACTTGGGACATCCCGTAGTAAGTAGCTCACTTTGTTCCTAGTATTATGGTTGCCCGTTACGTGGTCTTGTATTGCAGTTTGGGAGTTAATATAGTAGAAGCATGTCCAACTCATAACAAATGTTTATTTTCTCTTTATACCTCCACCACATGTGTTAATTGTGTTCCTTAGTGACTTCACTGTGCTTGTTTCCCAACGCTTGTTCGATAACTATGAGAACGTGTCCTTCTATGTGTCCTTGTAACACTTCCATTATGATGTCGATTATGCTGTCGCATATTGATTATGCTGCAATTCTGCTGCCCATAAAACGATTATGCTATAGCATAATTGCACCACATAATTGACTTCGTGTGTCAATTTGGAAATTTTCATATACGATCCCAATTTTGATAAATAGGCTTTGGGGCTCTATTTGGGGCTAATTTCTAATGAATCTAGAGAGAGGTGAGATCATATAGAGAGATAAAGAGGGAACCTATCCTTCCAATCACCCAATGTTGCACAAATTCTCAAGGATCAAGGAAGCTAATCTCTAGGTCACTATCCTTCCGGGTAAGTCCTAGTTCTAAGATTCCATATAAGACATTATGAGTTCAAAAATATATTGTGGGGTTAGAAATAGGCCATGCATGTGACACTAAGCTATAGTATGCGGGATTAATGAACTATTTTGGGTTGTTCTTATTGAAATTGGTTGAGGGAAGAAGGAATTTCCATTGTACAACCTTGTAGTCTATTTCACATGATTAGGTATTTGATGAAATTCCTAAGAGAGTTACACCATGGGAAATCTTTCTAATTGTTAATCGATTTTTGCTATCCCCTTATAGATTATTATTGCTAGAGGTGTTGGTGCATTGTAGTAACTTAAGGAAAGCTCAACCAGGTATGTTGGATAAACTTCTTCTCTCGGAATTGAATTCCATAATGTTTCCGTAAGTTTAAGTATGATCAGACCAAACCCCCTAATTTCTATGTTCCAAGTTATCCCCTATAAACTCGTAAAACTTAATTATTCCGAATGAGCCTTATATTGAACGATAGATGTTTAAAGTATGGGTTGCTTATAAAATGGTATGGCTTTGAGTTGTACCTTAACTTAAAACCAGTATACTAATTAGGTGAGGAAAACCCGATATGCTTAATACCCCTAATTGCTCGTATGTGTACTAAATGTCCTGGTTGAGTGTGTCTAGTTGTTGATAATCTATAAAGATGTTTGAAAATGAATTAAATGAACTGGGGAAATAGAGTGTGGATAACGTCTATAATTATGCCTAGTGAGGCCTATCAAATGAGAAAATATATGAAACTAATTACGAAACGAGCCTCGACTCAACTGTTCCAAGATGACTTCAAAAAGTAGAATTTCCCTAAAAGCTTTATTGAGGTATGTATGGCTAAGACCTCCTCTTCTTAGAAATCGAACCCCCTTGGTGTCCATGCGAATGTTGTAAGTTCCGAATATTGATTGATGTAGTGGTTGATATTTCAAATGAATTTGTGTTGCAAGAATATATGTGCAAGGTGTGTCTCAATGCTTTCGTTATGCTATTTTGTCAAAAATGTGTGAAGAATGTGGAACATGTGCTAAAATGCCTAGACTTCAAGTCAAGTTTGAATTGAGATTGTTATGCCGAAATATGTGAAATCCTCTTTATGCTTACGAATTATAATTGCTCTCGTATGTACTTATCATCTTGAATTGTAAGATTTAATATTGAAAGTGGAAATGATGTGAAATGTGGGGGAAAGGAGCTTGGGTTATGAAATGTGGCGTAGTGCCAAGTATGTTGTAATAATTGTGGCCCCAAGTGCCGATGAATTGATATATGTGAAATAAATTTGAAATGAGATGACAAATGAAATATGGAAATTTCATGGTGAGACGGCCTAGCCGATCGGGCCATGACCGTACGCCATGCCGCACACATGGTCGTACTGTGTTGATGTTGAATTGGAAAGTGAGAATGAAATTATGATTAGTTACATGTATCAAATGAGACAACCTAGCCGGTCGGGTCGTGATCGGACTCCGCGCAAGAAAGCGGTGGCATTGTGGATGATAGTGTAACAATATTAAAATGTCCCAACCTAAAGTTATGGAAAATCATTTGGAATTGAGATTATAAAGAACATCTCCAGTGAGATTACCTAGCCGATCGGGTCGTGATCAGACTCTGTGCCAAGAGTACAGTGGCATTATGAATAGTGGCATTGTGAACAACTGTATTCTGGATAGTGGTATCGTGAACTGTGTTGTTATCGGTACTAAAGATCTCTCAACTAAACATATGTATTACTTTCTTATGAAAATTGTTATGTTTCAATTGGGCATTTGAATATTATTGATTGTGACTTGTTGTTTCGATGGCTTTCCTGTTCTCGTATGGTTACTCTATTTTGAAAGTTAGCTTTACATACTAGTTTTATTCGACCGTACTAACGTGCCTTTTGCCGGGGGCGCTACATCTTTAAATGGATGTAGGTAGTTCCATAGCATACAATGTTGGTCACAGCTAGTGGCGCTTCCTCTTTTCACCTGACCTTCTGATTCCCACTTCATTTCGGGGTCCTGTGTCATTTGGTTATCGTGTACTTTGTATTTTGAGGTATAGCCGGAGCTTTGTTGCCGGCATCTCCATATTACTCTTCAATTGTACTTAGTGGCTCTGTAGGCAGGTTGTGGGTGGTGTTTGATATTGGAAATTAAATTAGAAATATTGGTATTTGGCAAGTATGTTTTTCTTCATATCTATAATAATTGTCATATTTTGGATATTATGGTTGAAACTGCTAATGGAAACAAAAATGGAAGTTGTTAATGAAATAATTAC
>NW_017687283.1:0-646 GCF_001879085.1 Nicotiana attenuata | reverse complement strand
GAGTCGCGGCCGCACTCTTGATTCTGCGGCCGTACAATAGTGGTGCAGTCCGCACTTCTTCAGGGCCCAAAAGTCCATCTCTCTAAACCTCATATTCTGCGGCCGCACAATAATTGTGCGGTCCACACTTTACAAAGAAATTATGTCAGAGGCATCCTTTTGTTCTGCGGCCGCACTCAATACGCCTGAGCCAGGTAGACCCTTATTAATCTACCTTGCGGTGTTGGACGGAGCTTTCGGTTGCGTTCTGGGGAAACATGATGAGACAAGAAGGAAGGAACAGGCCATTTACTACCTCAGCAAAAAGTTCACTCCATATGAGGCCTGGTATTCTCTTTTGGAGCGCACCTGTTGTGCTTTGACTTGGGTAGCCCAGAAGCTGAGACCTTACTTCTGTGCCTACACTACATACCTCATATCAAGGATGGATCCTTTAAAGTACATCTTTCAGAAGCCCATGCCCACTGGCAAGCTAACCAAGTGGCAGATCCTGTTGAGCGAGTTCGACATTGTCTACGTAACACAGAAAGCGGTGAAGGGACAGGCATTAGCAGATCACCTTGCGGAAAATCTCGTAGATGGAGAATACGAACCCCTGAAAACGTATTTTCCTGACGAAGAGGTATCATTCATAGGTGAAGACATT
>NW_017687282.1:5416-6138 GCF_001879085.1 Nicotiana attenuata | reverse complement strand
GCAACAATAATTGTGATTTACTACCGAACTTTGTGTTCGCTGAAACACTGGGGTTTGAAGTACCACTACACCATTGTGTAATGCGTTCTATCCTGGGAGGAAATAATCCATAACCTTGGGTACTAGGAGGGGATTAAATTCCTTAAGGAAACACTGTGAATTCAGTGGGCTCGAATTGGTTTTTGTTATTTCGTTTACATTTCTGTTTATGTTATTTTATTTTCTCCAGAATTATTTTACAAATACAGATTAGTAACTAGCTTAAGGAATTTAATATATTTTCTGTATTTGTACTCACTGTTTTTGGAGAGTAAAACCTTTGTGGTTTTGTACTCTATTGGAGATTAAAATCTACGTGACTTTAACGTTTGTGTCATTCTTTTATAGAAATGACTAATGATAATGTAAACCAAGTTGTTCCAATGGTGACTGCCAATGCCTCAACGAGCCGAACAACACCGGCAACATTGGCACCGGCGGAAAAACCTGGAAAATTTTCCGGGATTGATTTCAAGCGCTGGCAGCAAAAGATGTTCTTCTATTTGACTACTCTATGTCTCCAGAAGTTCATCAAGGAAGATGTCCTGTGCTGTCCGATGAAACTCCAGAAACTGAACGCTTTCTCGTGATTGAGGCGTGGAAGCATTCAGATTTTTTGTGCAAGAATTATATTCTAAGCGGGCTGGAGGATGCTTTGTATAACGTCTACAGTGGCGTGGAAA
>NW_017687282.1:0-2683 GCF_001879085.1 Nicotiana attenuata | reverse complement strand
ATAAATGTGTGTACATTAAAAATGTTCCAAATCACATAGTCATTGTTTGCTTATATGTGGATGATATGCTGATAATTAGTAATGACATTGCCAACATAAATGCGACTAAGTGCATGCTAACTGGCAAGTTTGATATGAAAGACTTGGGAGTGGCTGATTTAATTCTGGGAATTAAAATCCATAAGACTTCTCAAGGTCTGGCATTGTCACAATCTCATTATATTAAGACAGTACTTGATAAATTCAAGCACTTGGGCTTTAAAGTTGCAAAGACTCCAATTGACGTGAATCTTACATTAGCAAGGAACAAAGGCCAAAGCATATCACAATTGGATTATGCTCGTGTTTTGGGTTGCTTAATGTACATCATGAATTGTACACGACCAGATATAGCTTGTGCTATAAGTAAATTGAGTCGATATACGAGCAATCCAGGTCAATCTCATTGAATGGCCATGAAACGAGTTTTGGGGTATTTAGTACATACCCAGGACTTTGCTTTGCACTACAGTAAATATCTTGCAGTCATTGAGGGATACTGTGATGCAAATTGGATCACCGGATCAACTGATTCTAAGTCCACAAGTGGATATGTATTCACTATTGGCGGAGGAGCGGTATCTTGGAAGTCGTCCAAACAACTTGTATTGCCCGCTCTACAATGGAGGCTGAATTCATAGCTTTAGATAAAGCCGGTGAAGAAGCTGAATGGCTCCGGAATTTCTTGGAAGATATTCCAATTTGGCCCAAACCGTTGGCACCAATATGCATACATTGTGATAGTCAAGCGGCAATTGGAAGGGCTAGGAGCATTATGTATAACGGTAAATCTCGTCATATATTACGAAGACATAAAACCGTTAGGCAATTACTCTCTAGAGGAATTATCACGATTGATTATGTAAAGTCAAGTGATAATGTGTCGGATCCACTTACAAAAGGCCAAACTAGAGGTAGTTGAGAAATCATCAAGGGGAATGGGACTGTGGCCGAGAACAAGTCATAGTGGCGGTAACTCTACCTAGAAGACTGGAGATCCCAAGATCTAGGTTCAAGGAGATCAAACAAAGTCATTAATGATGGTTCAACATTGTCAACTAAACTTTTGGTCCATTCTCGTGATGAGACAATGTTCAGTACCAAGGATAAAACATTAAGGCTTTTTAATGATTTCTAATTTGAAACGGGGTATATCAAATAGTGTATCTATGGGATGATACGTTTAGGAATCACCTATGTAAGTGTGAAGTGTTAGCCGCTTCAAGGAGAACATTGGAAGGCCAGTTCTCTACGCACTTATGAAACCAGATGGTGTTCTGGCTGAAACGAACAGAACAATGAGAACCAAAGACGGTTAAGGGTTGGTTATGTGACTTATGGTTGTCTAGGTATACACCAAAGTTCGACGATTCAAAGATATCAAATCTACCGATTGACCGAGTATATCCAGCATAAGTTCACTACGAAAAGTTCAAAGGGAAACCTACTTATCCAGATGCAATTATTCCTTGCTTGCGAATCACACAGTTTTTCATGCATACTTCTGTTATATAGCCATTCCCCATTCATGTGGGGGATTGTTGGGGTTTTAAGCTATTAAAATAGGGCGAAAAATAGGGTGAAATACAACCCAAGCGGTTCAGTGGATGTTTCTACAACTGTGGACCAGATACAAATTCACGGAGTGTCGTGCTCCGAAGAAAGATAAGAAGAAGGGTCAAGCAAACATGGTTGAAGAGCATGATGATATTGATGACTTATGTGCCATGCTTTCCGAATGCAACTTGGTGGGCAATCCGAAAGAGTGGTGGATTGATTCTGGAGCCACTCGCCATGTTTGTGCTGTTAGAGAAGCTTTTGCTACTTATGCTCCTGTTGGACCCGATGAGACGCTTTCTATAGGAAATGCTGCAAAGGCCAAGATTGAAGGATGTGGGAAGATATTTATCAAAATGACTTCCAGCAAAGTGTGACTTTGAACAACGTCCTTCATGTTCCCGAGATTAGGAAAAATTTAGTCTCTGCTGGACTTCTTGTTAAGAATGGTTTTAAATGTGTTTTTGTTTCCGATAAGGTTGTAATAAGTAAGAACGAAATGTTTGTAGGAAAAGGTCACCTCACTGAGGGCCCTTTCAAGCTGAATGTAATGGTTGTTAAAAATTATAATAAAAGTTCAGCTTCGTCTTACTTACGTAAGCCAAATGAATTATGGCATATACGTTTGGGTCATGTCAATTATAAAACCTTGCGGAATATGATTAATTATGAAGTATTGCCTAAATTTGAATGCGACAAATCAAAATGTCAAATATGTGTGGAATCTAAGTATGTTAAACATCCTTATAAGTCAGTTGAAAGGAATTCAAATCCTTTAGACTTAATTTACACAGATATTTGCGATATGAAGTCAATACCATCTCGCGGTGGAAAGAAGTATTTCATAACTTTTATTGACGATAGTACTCGATATTGCTATGTTTACTTACTTAATAGTAAAGATGAAGCAATAGACGCATTCAAGCAATACAAAAATGAAGTGGAAACGCAACTTAACAAAAATGAAGTGGAAACGCAACTTAACAAGAAAATCAAAATGATAACAAGTGATAGGGGTGGTGAATATGAATCTCCTTTTGAACAAATATGTTTAGAATATGGAATTATTCATCAAACAACGGCCCCT
>NW_017687281.1:0-6138 GCF_001879085.1 Nicotiana attenuata | reverse complement strand
AGAGTCAAAGCTAAAAAAATAGTAAGAGCATAAAATACGGTCAAAATAAACAAAGAAAAGGTTTTAATACACAAAGGAAATACGGTCGAAACATGCGTAAAAGAAATACCAAGAAACCCTAGTTTTTCAAAGAGAGTAAAAATGGTTTAAAGTAGAGAATCTTTCAGAAGAAGCTCGAGAATAAGCAGAACATAAAGGAAAACATGAAAATAGCATGAAAATAACACTGTTTTGAGAGATTCACGAGAGAGTTAGGGTTTCAAAAAAAAGGGGAAACCCTAATAGAAGTTGAGAGAACCTGTTGACACTTCACAGATCGTGACATATAGGGTGTGATTTCGCCCGAAATCACGCCGGAGAACTCATAAGTAGCAGAACCAGGAGCCCTAGTTCTAAATCACCATGGTCCATAAACCTCGAAGGTCCTAGAGATGTTGAACAGGACGATGAGAGGCCCATCGGAGCCTTGGGGTTGAAGGGAGGTGGTCGGAGATGGCCAGAAATAAACCAGGCGGAGCTTTTAGGGACTGATTCGCATGGTGGAGGCTTCTGGGGTCTCAAAAATAGAGGGAATCGGTGAATTGGGGTTTCATGGCGGCTGATGGTCGAAAGGGGCGAGATTGGAGGTGGCCGAAGAAACAGTGGAGATCAACGGAGAAGAAAGAACCAGAAGGTTCTAGAGAGAGGGGAGAGGAAGAGACGAGATAGAGAGAGACCGTCTCGTAGAAATGAGGGGTCTGGGGGGGGGGGGTAATTTAGACTTAATTAAGGCAAATGAATCTTGGCCGTTGATCTCATTTGATCAACGGCTCAGATTAAAACGGGGTTGGACCGGGTTATATTAGGGATTGGGCTGGGTTAGTTTAATTGGGATATTGGGCCAATTAAAATCTGATAGGGGGTATGGCCAAATTAACTAAAATTGAAATAATAAAGGGTTGTTTATTAAATAGCCAATTTTTCCTTTTTTATTATTTTATAAAATAGTAAAATGATTTTAAAACAAATTAAAGGTACTGGACTAGTTAATAACGTATGAGTATTAATTTAAAAATGCTAAAAATGATTTCATAATTGTAAAATGCTATAGCTGGATTTAACTTCAAGTCATACTTACGCAGACGCTCAAAGAACTTTCTCAGATCCTGAACATGGTCGTCCTGCGTTCTGGATTTAATGATCACATGTCCACATGCACCTCGATTTCTTGGTGCATCATGTCATGAAAGATGGCAGTCATAGCTCTCATGTAAGTTGCCCCAGCATTCTTCAAACCAAAAGGCATGACCCTGTAACAGTAAGTGCCCCAGGGTGTGGTGAAGGCCGTCTTTTCCGCGTCTTCTTCATCCATCAAGACCTGATGATATCCAGCATAACAATCCACGAAAGACTGTATCTCATGTTTGGCACAGTTGTCAACAAGGATGTGGATGTTTGGCAAAGGGAATTTGTCTTTCGGGCTTGCTTTGTTTAGATCCCGATAGTCAACACACACTCGGGTTTTCCCATCTTTCTTTGGCACTGGGACTACATTAGCCAACCATGTGGTGTATCGGACCACTCAGATCACACCCGCTTTTAACTGTTTGGTGACCTCTTCTTTGATCTTGTCAGTGATGTCAGTTTGGAACTTTCTCTGCTTTTGTTGGACCGGGGGATAATCAGGGTAAGTTGGCAATTTGTGTACCACTAAATCAACACTTAGTCCTGGAATATCATCATAGGACCAGGCAAACACGTCTTTGAACTCAAACAAAAGTTGGATCAACGCATCCCTAGTTCTTTCATCAGTGTGAATGTTTATCATGGTTTCCTGGACCTCTTCTGAACTACCCAAATTAATTGGCTTCAGTTTCATTTAAGTTTGGATTAGGCTTATTCTCAAATTGTTCCAATTCTTGGTTTATTTTGCCTAAAAGCCTCATCTTCATCGTATTCTGGTTCTTGATTCATTATTTCACAATAGACAGCGGGTTAGGATCTGGGCATGAAGTCCGCAAGCATGTCATGTTATTTAAGTCCGCATAATTAGAATGGTAAGAAGAAATAAGAAAAGTAACAAAATCGGAAAGAATAAAGAAAGAGATTCATAGACGATGAAATATTGATTTTATTTCATTGAATTTAAAGATAGAAGCGTTTACATTGGAATTTTAAAGACAAAAAACTAAAAGAAACATTTGAGTTACACCTTGGAAAAACTCGGAATGCAGAAAAGGTGGCAGGACTGGACTACCGGGATTCCCGCCTGACTGGGAACGGAGTAGCCTTCCAGTTTTGCAGCTTGGCATTGGGCCCCATATATTGCACCTCAGCGGTGCTCGAGCCTTCTCCCGGCTGGACCATGTGAGTCTCATACAACATTTGCCTCATGGCTCCACATATGTCTTCAATTCCTCGGCCGTGAAGGCCTCATCTTCCTCCTCTATGTATCTGGGCTTGACAAATATTTTTGAAAAGATGCGGGATTGGCTGAGGCAACACCCAACCATTGCTCTTTCGTTCATTTTCCCATGTCACATCAGCTTCTGTGATGTGAAAACCCACACCGAAGAACTTCTCGCTGGCAGCTAAAGTGATAGGTTCCGTGATACCTTACAAAGACACCCCGAGCCCTTTCCAGGCTTATAACCATGCTTAATCATTTCAGTGGCGACCATGATTGACGCATTTGACAGAAAGGGTTGAGGACACGGGCTGCCTTCCTCACATTGATCTGCGACCACAACCTCAAAAGCTTGATAGACTATGTGCTCGCTACCTTCCCTAGCCTCGAGACATGGGACTGATGGGTCCCTATAAATTGATTGCTCGTCCTCTCCATGGACCACGATTTCCTGATCTTCGTGTTCAAATTTTACCATTTGGTGGAGAGTAGAAGGCACAGCCCCTGCAACATAGATCCAAGGCCTTCCTAAGAGAAAATTATAAGAAGTGTCCATGTCCAAGACCTGAAACGTCACTTCGAAATCCAAAGGACCGATATTCAAGATCAAATCAATCTCCCCTATTGTGTCTCTCTTGATGCCATCAAAGGCTTGCACACAAACATTGTTAGGCCTGATTCTCTCGGTCCCAATTTCCATCATTTGTAAAGTTGAGAGAGTGCAGATGTCGACCCCAGATCCACCATCTAGCATGACTCTTTTCACATAGTACCCTTCACATTTAACTGACAAATGAAGAGCTTTGTTGTGGGCAGCCCCTTCCGGGGGCAAGTCATTTCTGCTAAATGAAATCCGGTTGACTTCGAAGAATCTTTCCGCCATCCTTTCCAGTTGCTCAACAGTGGTTTCAATCGGAACATAGGCTTCATTGAGGGTCTTTATCAACACTTTCTGATGCTCATTCAAGCTTATCAGTAGAGAAAAGAGCGAGACCTGAGAGGGAGACTTTCGGAGTTGGTCAATTACCTCGTAGTCCGAGGCTTTCATCTTTCAGAAGAATTCCTCGGCCTTTTCAACACTGACTGGCTTTTTGAGTGGGAAACGCTTCTTTTTGGCTTTGTTCAATTCCTCCAGGTTGAGGTATTTCCCGGATGGGTTAGTTTCATTTACTTCCCCCATGATTTCTTTTCCCTTGTACGTCACTACCGCTTTGTTGTAGTTCCAGGGGACGGCAGTGGGATCCTTCATGGGCTTCTGTGGTGCGCGGCTGATAACCACGGGCTCATTCAGCCTTGGTGAAATTACCGGCCCCCGCGCCACATAAGTCCCTCTCGGTACGTACATCTTAGTTCCTTTGTTTAGCTCAAACCACTTGAGAGGACTCAACACAAACTGTTCTTTCCTGTGGGTCTGGGAACATAAAGAATGGAATCTTTAGGAGGTATTGCCCCTGTTTTGGTTTCCACCATCTTTTCTACACTTTGAGGGGTGGAGTTGCTCTTCTTCTTCCCCTTGTCTTGCTTTGCAGTCGCCCTTGGCTACTTTTCAACATCGGCGATGGCAATGATGGCTTTTAGAGCTGGGTCAAACTCTTTATCTTCACAAATCATCCCAATAACTGGCCCGTTGTTGTGAGCCGGCAATGGGTTATTGGTCACATTGGGGATCTCTTCATCTTTCAGCACTATCCACTTTTGCTCTATTAGACTTTCGACCGCCCTTTTAAGAGTCTAACAATCTTCAGTTTCATGCCCTTCCGCTCCTGAATGATAAGCACATCGAGCACTGGGTCGGTAGGAGGACGACTTTGGATTTTGCCTGTTTTGGGGTACGAGTTGCAACAAACCTATTTGGACCAGCTTAGGGAAAAGGCTAGAGTATAATTCACCAATAGGCGTGAAGTTGGTTCTTCTGGGTGGCTCTCGGGCACGGGCATTGTATGGAAAATTATTTTGTGGGGGTTGGGGATTATATAAAGCTTGGTGAGGAAGGTTGTTTCTAGGAAGTGGAGCTCGGTTTTGGTTAAACTGTTGTTGTGGCCGAGCGTATGGCTGGGATTCATCACCGCATTAGGCTGAGGAGCCATGGCATAAGCCACATCCTTGTGAGGATAATAATGTTCCGGGGTGTTTGGAGGGAAGAAACATCGGGGTTTGACGGGTGTTTCTCAGACTTGAAGCCACTAT
The DNA here is from genome assembly GCF_001879085.1 of Nicotiana attenuata. Lineage (NCBI taxonomy): Eukaryota > Viridiplantae > Streptophyta > Magnoliopsida > Solanales > Solanaceae > Nicotiana > Nicotiana attenuata. Next base: position 1,565 of record NW_017687281.1, on the reverse strand, counting down.
CGCCACTTCTTCTTTCTTCTTTCTGTTTGCTACACCTCCTGACCCGCTCTGGATTGCTTGTGACGTAGCTCTTATAGCAGACTGGCTCAATATGCGGCCTGTCTTCAAACCATTTTTGACCATCTCCCCAATTTTGATAGCCTCAGCAAACGACTTTCCCATTGTAGACATCATGTTCTGGAAGTAGTCAGCCTCTTGGGCTTATAGGAAAACACTTACCATCTCGGTCTCATCCATCGGGGATTTCACCCTGGCAGCTTGTTCGTGCCACTTGACAGCATATTCTCGGAAACTCTCCGAAGACTTCTTTTTGAGATTAGATAGAGAATTTCTGTCAGGAGCTATGTCTATGTTGTACTGAAATTGCCTGACAAAATCTCGATCCAAATCATCCCATATGTGCCAGCGAGATATGTCTTGATCCATATACCACTCGGATGGGATTTCAACTAGACTTTCTCCGAAATAAGCCATTAGGAGTTCTTCTTTTCCACCTGCCCCTCTTAATTGATTGCAATACCTTTTGAGGTGGGCTATGGGGTCCCCATGTCCGTCATACTTTTCGAACTTGGGAGTCTTAAAACCAATAGGTAGGTGAACATGCAGTAACATACATAAATCAGCGTAGGATACGCTCTTCTGGCCACTTAAACCTTGTATATTCTTGAGGCTTTGTTCCATGCTTCTCATTTTCCGAGTGACTTCCTCTTGCTCGGGGTTCTTTGCAGCTTTCTCTTGTCCCGCAGTAAACTCATACCGAGGTTGTTGGGGTAAGAATTGGTGGTGAAATGGGCCGTGTATGATGGATAAGGTGGTACTTGGAAAGTAAAAGATGATGGATCAAAGCTTGGCCTGGGAAAAGTGGGTTGTGCCGTAGCGGAGGTTGGTGGTGCGGTGAATATGTTAGAGGCCATTCCTGAAATCAATGCCTAGGGGCGAACCTCAGAAGGCGTTCCGATAAAGTGGGCTGAGATAGTAGGATATCCGAGTGGGGTGTTTGGGTAATTTATTGGGATGTTGGAAGTTCCACTTGCTCTGGGAAGTAGCTCGGGGAAACCAGGTATTGCACTAGGCGACTCTCTACCGTTGGACCAAGCGTCCCACATTTCCAACATGCGGAGGCGTAGTACCCTATTCTCTTCAGCGGCTGCTGACTCTGATGTTGGGATAGCCGATATCGGGCTATCCTCTGAGATGGGAATTGTTGGTAGATGACTTTCTGACGACATTTCGACACTTCCCGTGGATCTTGTAAAGTAAGGGTGTGAAGCCAGGTTACCACAAAACCAACCACCTTAAAACAAAACCTACTCAACAGCAGACACAAAAAAACCGATTAGTTTGAGACAATTAACACACAGGGAATTGCACATTGGGGGATGTGATGCACCTATACAGTTAAATGTGTTTCTACATATTTTGCAACGGTTGCGTGTCTCCTCCCGGCCTTTTTGTTTATCTCCCCGATCTTTCTTTTCTTTTGGCGCTTTTCACTTTTTGCTCTCTTTTGCACTTTATCATTGTTTTCTCTTTTATTCTTGTTTTCTCTCTTTTTCTTGTTCTCT
>NW_017687280.1:4555-6138 GCF_001879085.1 Nicotiana attenuata | reverse complement strand
CTTTAATCTGTATATGTATTTGTTCTCACGAGTCCTATGATTCTCTGTGGTTTTACCCCATCTTGTTCATCAGTGCCTCTGACCTTTATTCTTCCGCCTATGTCATGTTATTTTATTAACTCATGCTATGCTCTACATGAATCCCTAACTTCTAATATGATTTTTGCTATACTCAGCTTCATAGAGTTCTGATTTTGCTTACTATGTGCTTGTTCTCGCAAAGTTGTGCTAAATAATTGCTATTTGCTATTTTTGAATCTTTGAACCTCTGTGACTGATCCTTCACTGATTTCTTGCGATATTCTCTACCGATTTCAACCTCTAAAAATTATCTTGCCTTATTTTGTGGTTGACTATGCTATCAAATTGATTCTTAGACATTTTCCTTAATTAGAATTTGTCGAACCTAGCCTCTATCACATGCTCTGTACTATGCTTATTTCCTTACATGTCATGTTCAGTCTTACATGATTTTGTTCCTTATTTGTCACTGCTTATTATCGTTTGATTTTTTTAATTCCTTAGTTAAGGAAGTACCTATGCTGATTTGGTTCTAATTGATACATATTGCTTTAATTACTGCTGAACTATGTTTCCTGCCTTATTTGCTGCCTGTTCTTTAAACTATAAATCCTGCTTTTCATTAACACAACACACGAACACATTGGTTCAAAAACTCTCTCTCACACAAAATACATTCTTATGCTCTTTTTTTCTCCGGTTACTTGCTGTTGTTCTAAGTCAGCCGGCTGTAACCAAGGCTGATTACTCTACTCTCTTGTTTCTCACTTTGTGTTTACTATCTTCTTTACTGTTATGTTCCGATTTCAATTCAAGTTTCAAAAACAATATGCTTCTTTTACTGCTTCAATTCATCCTGTTTCTAGTATGTTTTCACTTTTGGTTTTGTTGTTCAACCTGCAATTAATATGTTTACTTTATCACTTTACTGCATGCTTCTGAATGTGTCCCCTCCCTTAGGCTTATCATGTTTATGAAATGTTATCCCCCTCCTAGTATACCCCAATATGGCCCTTCCTTACTTACGTTTCTCTGATTCCTGGCATGAACCTCTCTATGCAAAGTAGTTGGCTATCCTTAAGTAATATGATTCTGTGTTAATTCTGAAGTTCCCTACCCCCTTAGCATGTTGCTGATTCTATACTTAAGTGCTCTTGTAACTATGTGTTTATCTATGTGACCTATGTATCCCCAAATCCCACTACCCCTGTTTGTGGTTGCTGAACCTGCCTTGGTCCTATGTTTCTTGGTTATGTATGAACCTGTTTTGGTTGTTGTGTTTGGACTGTTGCTTGTTACTCTACTCTCTTTTCAAAACTGTCCTATTGTATAACTCCCCTTGTTGTTTTTTATAAAACTATTTCAAACAAGTCTCTTTTCAAACTGTTTTCCTGCTTAAATCTTCTCAAAACTATGTCAAGCACTCTCACTCTACTCTTAGACCACTAAGTTCTGCCCCTTTTTGTGTGAGCCTTGCCTTCGGACCCTTGAGCTCCCTCTGAACTTTGACACACAAAAGCTGGCCTTTCCACACTGCACTTACTCTGTCTTGGCTATGAAAT
>NW_017687280.1:0-1090 GCF_001879085.1 Nicotiana attenuata | reverse complement strand
AATAGACCTAACCCCCCCCCCCCCACTTCTCTCATTCTCTCATCACTCACCGTCGACACACCCTCCCATTCTCTCTCAAATTCTCTCAAGCTCCCTCTGCTAAACCATGGTTCCTCTCACCGGTCGTTGGCTCGCCGGTAACAGTGGCGGTTCCACCACCACCCCTAGCCTCCATGGCTCCCCCCATACCGGATTATTGCTACCCTAAGGTCCTCAAGGAACCAGAGGCGGTTCAACTCACCCCCATGGTTTTTCATGTCATTCTCAGGCATATATTGGCCTGTCCGAGTAAGATCCTGCTATCTCCGGCTAGAACCTGTGATTTTTGAGCCGATTCTCTCTCTTTGGGTTCTCTTTCTGAAACCCTAATTTTGACTCTTGATTTATAAGATCTGTAACAAGATCTGAGTCTATTCGAGTTATCTTTACTGTTTCCTTAAGGATTTCTCCGATTTCTTCTAAAACGACTCTTCGTCTTCAAACTAGGGTTTCTTAACACCTTTTCAAAATGGCTTTTCCTTCTGGTTTTAGTATTAATCTATGATTTTCACTTTGTTTAAACGTTTATTTGAGTTTTCTCTTTTTATCTGAGTTATTTTGTTGAAAACCCTAAGTTTCTTGGTTTTAATCCTGGATTCTGAGTCTGTTTTGTGATAATATGTTCGCTTAATCTGTATATGTATTTGTTTCTCACGAGCCTTATGATTCTCTGTGGTTTTACCCCATCTTGTTCATCAGTGCCTCTGACCTTTATTTCTTCCGCCTATGTCATGTTTATTTTATTAACTCATGCTATGCTCTACATGAATCCCTAACTTCTAATATGATTTTTGCTATACTCAGCTTCATAGAGTTCTGATTTTGCTTACTATGTGCTTGTTCTCGCAAAGTTGTGCTAAATAATTGCTATTTGCTATTTTTGAATCTTTGAACCTCTGTGACTGATCCTTCACTGATTTCTTGCGATATTCTCTACCGATTTCAACCTCTAAAAACTTATCTTGCCTTATTTTGTGGTTGACTATGCTATCAAATTGATTCTTAGACATTTTTCCTAAATTGAATTTGTCGAACCTAGCCTCTATCACAT
>NW_017687279.1:0-6138 GCF_001879085.1 Nicotiana attenuata | reverse complement strand
ACGTTGGGTATTCAATCCATGAGTGCATTGTGACATTGAGTCGATTTTTGAGGCTAGGGTTTTTGTGAGCATATTATCTTTGTTTGAATATTTTTGAAGAGTGACATAAGTAAAGGGAAGTGTAAGATGATTGCATATGCTAGAGTTTAATTGTTGCTATCAACCATGGTCATTGGTGTAGTGTGCTTCGAATATGTTAAGTGCTCATAGATGGAGTAAATTTTTGGTTGACTCGAGGACGAGCAACGCTTAAGTGTGGGGTGTTGATGATAGGCTATAATTACGTATTTTAGTCGATTATTACACTCTAATTTACAACACTTTAATTGAGTTTGAGCTTTAATCGCTAGTGTTTTGCACTAATGGTGTGTTTTATGCCTTGTAGGAGTGATTCCGAGCTATGTGGATGTTATGGAATGAATTCAAGTGATTTGGATCTTAAAAGTTTGAGTAAAATTTCAAGGAATTAAGTCGGGATCGCGTTTGGGGGTCAACGGATGATAGTTAGAGCAAACGAAGACTCCAGTAGGCAGATTGCGCACTGTCTAGTAAAATACACATAACTTTTCGCTCATAACTCCATTTTGGCTCCAAAATATATGTTTGGAAAGCTAACTCAAAGGGATAAAACTTTCATGTTTTACATTTTTCCAAATTCGGAATTGGAACAGGGTGAAAAACGACCAGACGCGCGAAGACCGCGCAAAGTCGCGCAGAGTTCGCGCATGTTACAAGCTGAGACAGAAAGGGTGAGCGAAAATTGCGCGAAGTCGCGCAGAGTTCGCGCAGGTGCCGTCCGGAAAAGTGTCCTTTTTCACATTGGAGAAGGTATAATTGTTTAGGCCCAACCCTACTTGGTATATATACATGGGAGAACGTTTTTGGGAGGAATTTTTGACCAAGAAAGAGCACAGAGCCGCCGTGGAGGCCGGGTTTCATCTTTTCTTCCGCCAACTTAGTCTTTTTATGTTTCTTTGTATGATTTGTTGTTTTGCTACCATGTCTATGTGGAGCTAAACTTCTGTTCTAGGGTTGTGGTTCTTTCATGACTATTGGTATTCGGATATTGATTTTGATTTCTTAGTTTATCATATTGGTTTATTTATTCAATCTTGCGCTTAATTATTTGATTGCTTGATCACCAATTGAATACTATCTACGAATTTAGGATTGAACTCGGGAGAGGGAATTCTAGATTGCATATAAGATTGAGTAGAGCAAGATCTTAACTCTTAGGGGGAGCGGATTTGCGGTTAGGATAGGAATATATCTAATCGCCTTGCTTGGTTACTATACGGGAATTGTAAATGCGTTCTTGTTAATCCTAATTCCATAGGAATATAGGCGTTAGGTTAGCTTGAATAGGCGAGTGGTACTTCGGGAGAAGGCTACAAGCAATATTAACCCTGTCAACCAATAAACTAGATAAATTAGTTAGTCAATTCAATTGAAGAATACAATAGGAATGTTAGATAGCCCATAACCCTAGATCGTTTTCATTACATTGATATCATAAATGTCTGCTCTTTCTCCCTATTAAAAGTTCATTATTTATATTCTTTATTTAATTAGTTTAGAACCAAATACTTCTCGGTTTAATTCTTGTTTAGAAATTTAGGATAGTCTAATTTAATTAATAGTTAATCACAAGTCCCTGTGGGTACGATATCTGGACTTACAATCCTATATTACTTGTCGACCACGTATACTTGCATGTGCCTTTGGGAGCAACAGTTTTCACCAACTGGCTTCTCTCATTTTTCTTCTCACCATCACCTTATAGTGCTCTTTGCGAGCAACAGTTTTCACCAACAGGCTTCTCTCATTTCTCTTCTCACCATCATCTTATAGTGCTCTTTGCGAGTTTTCACTAACAAGACTCTCTCATTTTAATTTCTATACTTACCATCACCTTACGGTGCCCGCGAGGGTTTTCACTCATAAGACTCTCTTATTTTATTTCTCTTATTTGGTTGTATCAGATCCAAGTGGCAGTGTCCCCCAGTTCTTGAACATTCTCGTTGATTGATCGAAAGGACTTGAAAGGATTTGGGTAAAAGGAATCGGATTGAATTACAACTTTGGAACCTTTAAGGCGAAACCATCGCTGAACCATTATAACATCTGCCCCAGTTTCACTTTTGGGGAAATTTGGATTTTATTTTGGTGGGGCTGAACCCCAGAGAGAGGATGCCTACGTATTCTTTCGGAATCAAGTCGAACGTAGTTCAAGGAACTTTGTTTTTCTTTTTCTTATGTTTTGTTTTGTTTTCTCTTTCTTTTTCCATTCCTTTTCCTCTTTTTTTTTTTCATTTTTCATTTTCATTTTCTTTTGTCTCTATATCTTTTCTTTTTTGTTTTTTTAATTTATATTTCTTTTTCTTTCTTCTTCTTCTTCTTCTTCTTCTTTTTTTCAATAACACTTTTAGGGTCCAAAGAGAGTAATCAAAGAAAAGGTAACCAGCTCAAAGGATTTGCAAAGGATTGATAGTTTTTGGGTAGTGAGAATGAAAGACTTCGTCATCCCAATCGGAGAGCGTTAAAGCTGCATAAAAGGGTCAAACATAATACCTTTTGACCGTGTCTGTATTGACAGCTGGCACGGAGACATTTCCTTCAATATCTCCCTAATACAACGCTCCTTGGCAGTACTCTTGTTACACTGTATGGACCTTTCTAATTTGGATCCAATTTTCCTTTAGTTGTTCCAAGTCTTTGTTTTATTTCCTTAAGATTATCTTCATTGCATTTCGATTCTTGATTCCTTATTTCAAAGTCTAACAACGTTTTAGGATCTGGGCATGAAGTCTGCAAGCATGTCATCTCATTAAATCTGCTTTAAAATAACTGAAAAGAGAATAAGAAAAGTGACAAGATAAAGAAAAGAGACATTCCTCGACAATGAAATATAATTTCATTTGATTTTTTTTGAATTTTAAAGATAGAAGGGTTTACATAGGAAAGTAAGACAATAAAGGAAAATATCCGGATCACACCCTGAAATAATCCGAACGCAGAAAGGACAGCAAGACCGGCTACCGGAAACTTTCAGGTTTGACGACCGTTTTCTGGCTTTTCTTCTGCCGTGGCAGTGGCTACTATGGCTTTCAATTATGGATCAAATTCCTCATCGTCACAGATCATTCCAACGACTGGCCCAGTGTTGTGAGCAGGCAACGGATTGTTCGTCACGTCAGGAGCCTCTTTGTCCTGAAAAACGATTCTTTCGGCTTCAATCAAGTCTTCAACTGCCCTCTTGAGGGTCCAACATTACTCAGTATCGTGTCCCACTACTCCAGAGTGGTATTCACATCTAGCATCAGCTCGTGCGAGGGGGACTCAGGGTTCGGCCAGTTCGGGGCTACTAGCTGCAGCAGACCTAGAGTGATTCGCTTTTGGGACAAACATGAATACGATTCACTGATACGGGTGAATTGGTTCCTTTTGAGGGGCTCTCCTGGGCAAGGATTGCATTGGGAAACATTTGGTTGGGGATTACATGGAGCTTGGTAGGGACGGGTATTTCTGGAAGGTGGAGCTCAGTTCTGTGTATAATGTTGTAGATACGTGTAAGGTTGCGCGTTCATCACCACATACGGAGGCGGTTCCATGGCATAAGCAGCATCTTGATGGGGATAATAGTGTTGAGGGACCTTAGGAAGCATATATGATTGTTTAAATGCCCTGCGGGCTCCCTTCGAGCTCGAAGCCATCATGGCTCCCTCTTCTCTCCAATTTCTGTTCATCAAAACCTCCAAACCATTCTGAACGGCCTGTGATGTGACCTTAAAGGCAGTATGACTCAAGATTTGGCCCGTTTTTAACCCATTTCTACCATCTCCCCAATTTTGATAGCCTTAGTGTACGGCTTTCCTGTAACAGACATCATGTTCTAGAAGTAGTCCGCCTCTTGGGCCTTAGAAAGACCGCCACCATTTCTGCTTCCTCCATTGGAGGCTTTACCCTAGCAGCTTGCTCACGCCATTTGACAGCATATTAACGGAAACTTTCCACGGTTTTATTTTTCAAATTGGACAAAGAGTTTCTGTCGGAGCGATGTCCATATTATACTAGAACTGGCGGACAAAATCTCGGGCCAGATCGTCCCACACATGCCAATGGGTGATTTTTTGATCCATATACCACTCGGAAGAGATTCCGGTGAGGCTTTCTCCAATATAGGCCATTAGAAGCTCCTCATTTCTACTAGCACCCCTCAGCTGGTTATAGTATCGTTTCAGATGAGCAATCGGGTCTTCGTACCCGTTGTAAATTTCAAATTTTGGTGTTTTGAAGCCAGCCGATAAGTGAACATGGGAAAACTTACACAGGTCGGAGTATGAGACACTCTTTTGGTCACTCAGGCCTTGCATTTCTCTCCGGCTTTGTTCCATGCTTTTCATCATCCGAGCCATTTCCTCTTGCTCGGGATTCTTGACAAACTTTTCTTGCTCCACCGAGAAGTCATATTGCGGTGGTTGAGTAATTGAGTATGAGGTCACATATGTTATTTCTGGTTGAAACTGTGGACCTTGAAAGGTGAATGTTGGAGGCTCAACGTACGGTCGTGGTATAGTTGGTTGTGATGTGATGCAGACTGGTGCTGTAGAGAGCATTGCTAGCGGTGCCTTTGAAGCCGGCGCCTGGGGGCGAACCACAGAAGGCATTCCTGGACCGTTAAACGGCATGGGAGGGTATCCACACGGGATAAACAGGTTGGGCACAGGGATGTTGATAGCCTCACTTGACCTGGGGATCAACTCAGGGAATCCAGGTATTGCACTCGGCGGTTCTTTATCTTTAGACCAGGCGTCCCACATTTCCAACATGTGGAGACGCAATATCCTATTTTCTTCAGCGGCTGCTGATTCTAGCTGTGGAATAGCCGATGCCGGGCTATCCTCAGTAGATGGCTTTTGGAGGCCATAGAAACCCTGCCTTTGGATCGTGTGAAGTAAGGATGGGAAGCAAGATAACCAACAAAACCAACCACCTGAACAGAACCTGACTAGTTTGCACACACCACAACATTGTTAGTTTTGAGACATTTAACATATAGGAAATCACACGCTGGGATGCAATGCACCTAACAGTTAAATGCTTCTACCATATGTTTGAACGAGTGCATGTTTCATCCCGGCCATTAAATGTCGCTTTTCACTATGTACCTTTTTTCTTTCATTTCCACTCTCTTTTTCTTTTCTTTTTTTTTTAGATATTTCATATCTTGATTTTTTCTCTTTTTGTTTTTTTCGCTATTTGTTTTTCTCTGTTATTTTTGTCACCCTTTTCTTTCCTTTTCACTCAATTTTTTTCTTTATTATTAATTTTTTTCAGTTTATTTTTCACTCAATTTATTTATGTCTATGATCGAATCCGATGGTGATTGCCTACGTATCATGACGTCGCATGAATCAGATCATTACCTAGTTCAGGAAAATTAGAAATGGAGTAATAAACTAACNAGGTAAAAAGCTATTATTTTTTGGTATTTTGTATTTAAGTTTTTTTTTGTTTGTTTTTTGAATGAAAGACTTCAAAAAAGTAAGGTAAAATATTTTTTAGGTTTTAAATCTTTCGTTTTTTTAATTTTTTTGGGATTTTCTAAGAAAAGACTTCTAAATAAGGAATTAAAGGAAATATTTTTGAATTTTTAAATTGGGGCCGGAACCGATGAGGTTTGCCTACGTATCTCACATCCGGTGAGAATCAGATCCGTAGTTCGGTCAGTTTTGACAACAGGGGAAACAAGGCACTTGAGATTTTTGGCTCATTTTGAAATGACCTTTTTCTTCTATTTTGTTTTGAAGCTAGTCAACATTCAAGCCGAAATAAGTAAATGCGTAAGTAGCACGTAAGATGCATCAGGATGGTCTTTTAATTTGGGTACACCTCTCCTAGACGGACCCAACCCCTATGTTGAGTCCCCGAAGTCAAATGCACGTGATGCATACAAAACGGTCCTACTAAGGATCCGCATGAGTCTATGTTATTTAGGTTTACAATCATGGGGGTGTGTTCTAGACTTGCTTACCCAAGCGGACAGCTCGAGTCGAGGTGGGACAATGTACTGTGAGCACGAAAATCTATCCGACCTAGTTGCTGATCCGGCCTCGTTCTATTTGGTACGACCTCTAA
>NW_017687278.1:5458-6138 GCF_001879085.1 Nicotiana attenuata | reverse complement strand
GAATGGAACCCTAGACCAAACACAAATTCAAGCCTGCCAAAAACCCCAAATACTAGGGTTTCTGACTCGAATCAGATGCATAGACGAGAAAACAACAAATAGAACAGGCTCAGTAGTCTCTTTCGAAGACTTATGAGAAAACAAACAGAGAGAGCAGCAAGTTTGAAACACAGGGAATACATTTAGGCAAAACATGGCACTCAAACAAGTTCAGGAGAGAAAAAGCGATACATGTTTAGGAAAAACAGTAGACGAAACTTGCTTAGAGTTCAAACAAAAGTTCAGTAAAGGCAAACAAGGATTAGAAGCTTAGTAAAATACAGTAAAGAAACATACGAGATAGACATGTAAATCATTCTTATAGAGCCCGGTAGAAGAAAGAACAGAACACAAAAAATAGAAGAACATGCATATGGCAAAACATAAGAACATAGGAGCAGACATGCGAGGAAAGAACACAAGAACATGGCATAGACAGATACACACAAAGAAAAGAAGAAGAAGAAAAGTCAAAAGTCGTTTTAAGATTTTCCGAAAACCCTAAATTGAAAACAGACTAATTTTGAAAAGAAAATTGGGAAAAAGCTTTAAAACATTGAATATAGCACAGATCCACCATAGATCTAAGTAAATAAAAGAGGAAGGAAACCTCCAATAGCCTTAAGGGTTTCTCTGAAACA
>NW_017687278.1:0-914 GCF_001879085.1 Nicotiana attenuata | reverse complement strand
ATCTTCTTTGCTAAGACAAAACCATTCATGTGTGGTCTGCATGTCCCTGCGTGCACTTCATCTAATAGTCTGGATGCTTCCTTTGCTTCGACACACCTTAGCAAACCTAAATCGGGAGTCCTCCTGTACAGGATTCCTCCGCTGTGAAAGAAGTTATTGGATAATCTCCGAAGTGTGCGCTTCTGAGTGGCGTTGGCGAGTTTTGGATACTCCCCTGTTGTTAGGTACCATTTGATGTCGTGGAACCATGGCTTTCCGTCCGCTTCTTCCTCAACGTTGGCACAATAAGCTGGCTGATCATAAATCCTTACTGGGATGGGATCAATAAAATTTGTGTCTGGATGTTGGATCATGGATGATAGGGTAGCTAGTGCGTCAGCGAACTCATTCTGAACCCTGGGGACATGCCAAAATTTGGTCTTTGTGAATCTTTTCCTTAACTCCTGTATGTGGTGCAAATAGGGAAGCATCTTAGAGTTTTTGGTGGCCCACTCTTCTCGGACTTGATGTATGAGCAGGTCTGAGTCCCCGATCACTAGTAGCTCCTGAATGTTCATGTCAATCGCCATCTTGAGTCCCAAGATGCAAGCTTCGTATTCGGCCATATTATTTGTGCAAGGGAACCTGAGTTTGGCGGATACCGGGTAATGCTGGCCGGTTTCTGATACTAGGACTGCCCCTATGCCAACTCCTTTAAAATTGGAGGCCCCGTCAAAAAACAACCTCTAACCCTCGTAGGATTCTGCAATATCTTCTCCTAGAAAGGACACTTCTTCATCAGGAAAGTACGTTTTCAGGGGTTCGTATTCTCCGCCGATAGGGTTCTCGGCGAGGTGATCTGCTATGGCCTGGCCCTTACTGCTTTCTGAGTCACGTAAACAATGTCGACTCACTCACAAGATTTGCCACTTGGC
>NW_017687277.1:5130-6138 GCF_001879085.1 Nicotiana attenuata | reverse complement strand
CTGGGGCGGGTGGCAGTGGAGCAACTGGCGCTAAAGCTCATGACTGACCCCTCTACTGGGATGAACTAGCAACACGGCGGGGACACTGCCTCCACATGTGGCCCATATCGCCACACTCGTAACAAATCCTAGGTGTTGGAGAAGGGGGCTGATGGGGACCCCTCGCACCGGAGTGACCAGCAGAAGCACTCGGAGTAGAAGAGCCCTGAACAGATGGAGCACGGGATGAGCTCTGAGTTGGGAGGGCACTAAGTGAAGAATGGCCCTGGTGAGAACTGTGGGAACCATGACCCAATGATGCTCCTCGATAACCTGAGCGATCAGACTGACCCTGACGGAACTGCCGGCCTCTGCCATGTTGGAACTGGCCCCTCGAAGGACCACCACTGTAGCTACCAGATCCTCGAGGCCTCTTGGCTTCCCTCTCCTCTCGCTCCTTGCAACGGACAGACTCTATCTCCCTGGCAATATCCACAACCTCCTCGAATGTAGCGCCAGTCACCCTCTCCATGGTCATAAGGATACGGAGCTGGTAAGTAAGACCATCGACAAACCTCCTGATCCTCTCTCAATCTGTCGGGACCAACCAGATGGCATGACTAGCCAACTCAGAGAATCTCAACTCATACTGTGACATGCTCATGTATCCCTTTTGTCACGACCCAAACCGAAAGGCCGCGACGGGCACCCGGTGCCTTACTCAACCGAGTACCAACGTAACATATCTTTCTTATCATATTATCATGAGTAAATGAGCCAGGAAACCCGTCATGAGATAACAAGAATAAACATAAGGGAATACTCAACATATGATGACCCAACATGATATACAAACTTATACATATGACATATGGGCCTATAAGGCCGACATGACCATTTATAAACTCAAAGCATAGGCCGACAAGGCCATACAAGTATCCATACACCTGGCATCTGTCTACAAGCCTCTAAGAGTATATAAAATCATAAAGGTCGGGACAGGGCCCCGCCATACAAATCAATACATAT
>NW_017687277.1:0-789 GCF_001879085.1 Nicotiana attenuata | reverse complement strand
CGGTACACACGGTCTACAACAACAGTATCACCCACCGGGGTAGATACATGAACAGGTAAAGCAAGAAACTCACGAGGAGTACCCAAATAGTGCGCAAAGTATGAGGACACATAAGAATAGGTAGAACCGGGATCAAATAGTACAGAGGCATCTCTGTGGCAGACTGAAATAATACCTGTAATGACAGCATCAGAAGCAATGGCATCGGGTCTGCCTGGAAGAGCATAGAAACGGGCCTGACCGCCCCTTGATCGACCTCCCCTTCTGGGGCGACCCCTGGCTGACTGATCCCCACCCATAGCTGGCTGGGCGGGTGGCAGTGGAGCAACTGGCGCTAAAGCTCATGACTGACCCCTCTACTGGGATGAACTAGCAACACGGCGGGGACACTGCCTCCACATGTGGCCCATATCGCCACACTCGTAACAAATCCTAGGTGTTGGAGAAGGGGGCTGATGGGGACCCCTCGCACCGGAGTGACCAGCAGAAGCACTCGGAGTAGAAGAGCCCTGAACAGATGGAGCACGGGATGAGCTCTGAGTTGGGAGGGCACTAAGTGAAGAATGGCCCTGGTGAGAACTGTGGGAACCATGACCCAATGATGCTCCTCGATAACCTGAGCGATCAGACTGACCCTGACGGAACTGCCGGCCTCTGCCATGTTGGAACTGGCCCCTCGAAGGACCACCACTGTAGCTACCAGACTCCGTCGACGGCCTCTTGGCCTTCCCTCTCCTCTCGCTCTTCGCAACGGACAGACTCTACTCTCCCGTGGACATACTCCCACAA
>NW_017687276.1:5479-6139 GCF_001879085.1 Nicotiana attenuata | reverse complement strand
TTACAACTTTCGGAATCAGATTTCTTACAACAACCACAACTTCTGCCCCAGTTTCTTTCTTGGGGACTTTTTAATTTTATTTTGGTGTGACTGAACCTCAGTGAGGCTGCCTACGTACCCTTTCGGGATCAAGTCAAACGTAGTTCAGGAACAAAACTACGTTCGCTGTTGCGATTTTTCCTTTTCTTCCACTTTTCCTTTCATTTCTTTTCTTTTCTTTTCCTTTTCTATTCTTTTCTTTTTCCTTTTCTTTTCTTTTTCTTTTTCTTTTCTTTTCCTTTTCCCCTAAACCCTCGTTTGTGAAATTTCATATCTGCCCAGGTATTTAATGCACCGCGAACACGGAGGAAGTCTCGCGTTCGCGAAGAAGAAAAATGAAGGCTGCTCAATTATGCTTCGCGAACGCGGAAGCTTTATCGCGAACGCGGAAGAGAAATTATTGTCGCCCAGAAATTGCTCTTCGAGAACGCGAAATAGGAGACGCGAACGCGAAGGGAGAACATTGCAAAGCTACGCGAACGCGATTGAAGCCATGCGAACGCGATGAGGAAAAATAGCCACAACCCTCAGCGCCAAATAATGCTACGCGAACGCGAGGGATGAGATGCGAACGCGAAGGGAAAAAAGGTAAAGCTTCGCGAACGCAGGGGCACTAACACG
>NW_017687276.1:0-4528 GCF_001879085.1 Nicotiana attenuata | reverse complement strand
GGGACCAAGTGTCCCAAAACTCTCCGAAACTCAAAACCGAACATCCCGACAAATCAAAATAGCAGAAATGAACTTGGGGAAAGCAATTACTAGGGGATCGTGGCGTAAATTCCAAAAACGACCGGTCGGGTCGTTACATCCTCCCCCTCTTAGAACCAACGTTCGTCCTCGAACGTGCTAAGATTTGCCTCGAAGTCCTCAAGTCACTGAATGCACACTTCCAACATACACCTGCGGGTGATCCCACGTCACCCCAATCCACATAAGCCTGACGACACATCTCAACTGAAATTTAGCTTTTCTAGCAATACCAATAAACCTTAGAACCAGAATTTTCACCTTCCATCCATTTCCCAAAGATCCAATTCTAAATCCATACCCGGTATCCGTCTCAACCAGCTACTTCAATTCGTGCCAACACCCACAGAGTACAACCACGCAACATGACAAATCACACATAGGCCCACAATAACATTTCTGATAACAAAACTTGCTTGAGATCAAATCCGCACCGACCATAAGCCTCATATTCAATAGGAACTCTTCTCAAACCTCAACAACGCTGGCGATGATACAATAACCACGGAAACCACATAACTAAACACCCGAATAACCAAATCTCAGCTAATACCAACGGGCACACACCCCACAAGCTAGAACTCAAGAAGCACAGAACGAAAATGACTGAATATGGGAAGGGAAACACATAAGGGAACTGCCAAACAAGTTAGACAAGTACAGATTTTCTATCAACGCTAATCTACAAAACAACCTAACGAAAAAGAATTAAAGCATATAAAAAGAATCACAAGGATCTTATACTGATATAACTCTCGCCGCGGTACAATGCCCGGTCTCAACTCATCAATTCATGTGAAATCATGAGGGTCCCGCCCTCAACTCTGAATCACAAGTAGGGTACACATCAAGCCATATAGAGACTCTCACTAGATCAATTCCCTCGACAAATTACAACACGAACTGGCTCCCACAACAGTGGAGCATAAGAAGTCACAGCTTGCAATCAAGGATACTCAGAAATCACATCAAACCTACCGAAACGGACAACAGGAATTTTACTACTAGTCTCACAACTCCCGACAACGGCTAGAAACAGACGATAGACACGGCTATCACTCATAGAACCTCCCCACAGGATAATCACATAAAGAGAGTGAAAATCATGAAACGCACCCATAAATGGAGCAAAAAAATAGGGGAAACTCATCCCAATAAGCAGTACTGTAACGAACTACGAATGGTGCTCCTTTATAACAAACTGAGGCATACCTGAATGACATCACCTGGCATAGCGGCCTTAAGCCTACTATATGAAACACATCAACGGGTTGGGTCTCCCCCTCTTAGGCGCCCTTTACTCGCCTGAATACCTCGGTGTGACACATCGGTCCGATGTCTAGGACAATCTCTCACCATGTGGCTAGTATCTCCACACTCAAAGCACCCTCTCTGCTGACGAGGCGGTGGGAACTGTGCGGTACGGGTACTCTGATACCCATGAACACCTGAGTCACCCTTCAAAGCCTGAAGTGCGAACTGAACTCGCTGACCCACAAAACCTCTACCATGACGTACCCTGCCTCCAAAATAAGGACCAGAATATCTCCCCGGTCTACGAGGTCTCCTCGCCTCCTCAAACTCTCTCCTGATTTCGTCTGCCCTCTCTCCCATGACCCCGTCTGTCCTCTCTCTCCCTAGCATGCATACCCTCTATCCTCCTAGCAATGCTTACCACCTGCTGATAAGTAATATCCATCTCCAGCTCACGAGCCATGCTAGACTTGATGCTGGGAATAAGTCCCTCAATAAACCGGCGAACCTTCTCGCGAACAGTAGAAGCCAAGGCTGGGGCATGTCTAGCCAAGCTGGTGTAACGGACAGCATACTCCGAGATGGTCATAGTACCCTGGCGTAAATGCTCAAACTCAGCGCGCCATGCGTCCCTGAGGCTCTGAGGGACAAACTCTCTCAGGAACATATCTGAAAACTAGAGCCATGTCAGTGAAGTAGCCTCATCCGGATGTCTAACTCATAAGCACGCCACCACTGATAGGCGGCTCCTCGAAGTTGGAAGGCGGGTGAAAGAAACCCCACTCGATTCTGATATACCCATGGTACGGAGAATACGATAACACTAATCTAGAAATCCCAGGGCATCCTCCGATGCTAGACCGCTAAATACAGGAGGCTTGTACTTCTTGAACTTCTCAAGCCTTAGTTGCTCCTCCACAGAAACTGCTGCCCTGCTCTCGGGCTGATCTCGGACTGCAGGCTGCACAGGAAAAACTCTCAGGGACCTGCTCGACATGCACTCGCTGCTCAGGAGTGCAGGCGGCGGGAGTCTATGCTCCTCTCCCGGCCTGGGATGTGGCTGCAGTAAGGGGAAGCAACCCCGCCTGAGCCAAAGTGGTGTTCATGCTCATGAACTGTGCCAGAGTCTCCTGAAGGGCTGGAGTAGTAGTAGTAGTAGGCGGGTCAGGTGCCTGGACTCCGGCTAGATCTGCTGGTGGTGCCTCGACGGCAACTTGCGCAGGTGCTCTCGCTGCACCACGTGCGCGTCCTCGGTCTCTACCTCGGCCCCGGCCTCTTACGGTTGCAGTAGGGGGTGCGGGTTCCTAATCATCTCGGGTAGTACGTGTCCTCACCATCTGTGAGAGAGTAGAAGACAGAGGTTTAGGATTGTGATGTCAAAAATCTCGCACAACAGGGAAATCAAATGAAGTGGAATTTTTCCTAACGGTTACATAGCCTCTCGCAGATAAGTACAGACGTCTCCGTACCGATCCACGAGACTCTAATAAACCGGCTTGTGATTCGTGACTCCTATGAACCTAGAGCTTTCATACCAACTTGTCACGACCCCGGTTCGCTCTTCGTGAACCATCGTGACGGTACCTAGTCTCTATGACTAGGTAAGCCTAACAAATGCGGAATATAAACAATAATTGTGAAGGAAAATAACTAAAATCGGAATAATAAAAATAAGTAGTGTTTAAGGTGCCGCTCGGCATATACAATAACAACTCTCGAAGCTAACAAAATTCCCAAAACCCAAAATCTCACAAATCACAAGCTATGAGATACATAAGAAGCTCTAACTCCGGAAATATCTAAACAAAGGATAATACTGAACGGACTATACTTATTACAGAAGATAGAGAGGGACTCCTCGGTCCCGCGGACGTACCAGATATACCTCGAAGTCTCTACAGAACGCCTCCTCCCAAGGATGATAGAACTGAGTGGAAAATACCTGGATCTGCACAACAAAAATGTGCAGAAGAGTAGCATGGGCACACCACGACGATGCCCAATAAGTATCAAGACTAACCTCGGTGGAGTAGTGACGAGGAACAGTCGAGACACCTACCAGTCTAAAAAATAGTGCAATGATAGGAACAACGGAACATGATATATATTTATATAAAGACTGTACAAAGTAACCAACAATGCTACAACCACAATAAGGGAAAAGAACAACACGTAACAACGAAAATATTAAAAATTATGACACATAAGAACGGAAAAAAAAACTCATCCCAAATCCTACAGTCACAATACAAAAAAGGGAAAACAAAACAATAACTCAGATCTTACGACGGTGTTCACATCAGGTCTTATCCAACAATTACCACGAATTACCGAATCTCGGACAATTACAACTCACGAGTCCCAGTACCTTAAATCTAGCCATTGGCAACACGTGCCCTCATCAGCCTCACGGTCACACTGATAACTCACCTCACAACTTCCACAAGACAAAGTTCATATAGGTAAACATACAATAATCACAACATTTGAACAAACAGAAATGCCCTCAGGCCATCCCAAATACTCACAATTAACCCCTGACATAGCCCACCTTGTTCCGCCACGTGTGCAAACAATAACATAATAAGTGCCCGCCTTGTTTCGCCACACGTGCATCATAATGTTCCCACCTTATTTCGCCACATGCGCAACCCACATATAAGTATATATACATATCCCGCCTTGTTACGCCGCATGTGCAATATATCAATAGTAGCAATAGTACGGCAGAAACCTCGTGCGACCCCACAACAACAACCGCACGGCAGAAACCTCGTGCATCACAATATCAATAATCGCACGGTAGAAACCTCGTGCATCACAATAACAATAACCGCACGGCAGAAACCTCGTGCATCAACACCCCAAGTACAACAACAACAATAACAATATATATACAAAAACACAACAAGTGAATCAACTCTAAAATCTTTCGTTCACCAGGGGACGGTAAAACTAGCTCACAAGGAGCAACCACAATAGAGAATGGTAAACGTAATAATAACAACTCAACAAGGGAGAAAATAATATGAAGCAACGACCCCATAGCATGTAGTTCAACAATAAGGGAGTTAACAAGAGTCAAGTAATTTCAATTAAGGAACTGTCAACTAAACATAGAATATCTACTCTTCTTTTAAAGGTTGGGCAGGTTACGAAAGATATACAACCATTTCAATTAAGACTAAATAATTAC
>NW_017687275.1:5195-6139 GCF_001879085.1 Nicotiana attenuata | reverse complement strand
AATTCTTTGAAAGACATCTATACCGTATAAAACTGAAAGCGAGTCGTTAAGTGAAAAACCTAACGACCTCGGGAAGAACCAAAGGAAAATACTCCAAGTGTAGAAGATCCAAGGCGTAGCAAACGTCAAAGAACATCTACGTCCTTTGGACCAGATTTTGTGACATTCTTGCTTGAAAATGAGCCTCAAACTTTTAAAGCAGATATGTCGTCTTCTGATTCAACATTTTGGAAAGAGGCAGTCAATAGTGAGATTCAATCAATTTTGGATAATCATACATGGGAATTGGTTGATCTTCCTCCAGGAAATAAGCCTTTAGGTTCGAAATGGACAAATATAAATGCTGACACTTACTCGCCAGTAACAAGGATAGCATCTATTAGGGTGTTAGTGGCACTAGCGGCCGTGTATGGTCTTGAAATCCATCAAATGGATGTTAAAATAGCTTTCCTAAATGGAGAATTGGAGGAAGAAATTTACATGGAACAACCTGAGGGTTTTGTGGTTCCTGGTAAAGAAAAGAAGGTGTGCAAACTTGTTAAGTCGCTTTATGGACTTAAACAAACACCCAAACAATGGCATGCAAAATTTGACCAAACAATGTTGGCAAATGGATTTAAAATCAACGAGTGTAACAAATGTGTTTACATTAAAAATACTCCAGGTCATGAAGTCATTGTTTGTTAATATGTTGATGACATGTTGATAAGAAGCAAAAGTATGGCAGATATAAATGCTACAAAGCACATGTTGGCTAGCAAATTCGACATGAAAGACTTTGGAGTTGCTGATGTGATCTTAGGAATCAGAATTCGCAAGACTCCACAAGGTCTAGCATTATCACAGTCTCACTACATTGAAAAGGTACTTGACAAGTTCAAGTATTTGGATTTCAAAATTGCCAAGACTCCAATTGACGTGAGTTATGCACTTCAAAAGAATGA
>NW_017687275.1:0-810 GCF_001879085.1 Nicotiana attenuata | reverse complement strand
CACGGGAAGAAAACAAAGGAAAATACTCCAAGTGTAGAAGATCCAAGGCGTAGCAAACGTCAAAGAACATCTACGTCCTTTGGACCATATTTTGTGACATTCTTGCTTGAAAATGAGCCTCAAACTTTTAAAGCATCTATGTCGTCTTCTGATTCAACATTTTAGAAAGAGACAGTCAATAGTAAGATTCAATCAATTTTGGATAATCATACATGGGAATTGGTTGATCTTCCTCCAGGAAATAAGCCTTTAGGTTCGAAATTGATCATTAAAGGGAAAATTAAGTTGATGGCACTATTGACAAATATAAGGCAAGACTTGTTGTCAAAGGTTATAGACAAAAGGAAGGCCTTGATTACTTTGACACTTACTCGCCAGTAACAAGGATAACATCTATTAGGGTGTTAGTGGCACTAGCGGCCGTGTTTGGTCTTGAAATCCATCAAATGGATGTTAAAACAGCTTTCCTAAATGGAGAATTGGAGGAAGAAATTTACATGGAACAACCTGAGGGTTTTGTGGTTCCTGGTAAAGAGAAGAAAGTGTGCAAACTTGTTAAGTCGCTTTATGGACTTAAACAAGCACCCAAACAATGGCATGCAAAATTTGACCAAACAATGTTGGCAAATAGATTTAAAATCAACGAGTGTGACAAATGTGTTTACATTAAAAATACTCCAGGTCATGAAGTCTTTGTTTGTTTATATGTTGATGACATGTTGATAATAAGCAAAAGTATGGCAGATATAAATGCTACAAAGCGCATGTTGGCTAGCAAATTCGACATGAAAGACTTAGGAGTTGCTGATG
>NW_017687274.1:4904-6139 GCF_001879085.1 Nicotiana attenuata | reverse complement strand
GTTTCTTTATGAGTGAATTTGATCATTCACTAGAAGGGTACATTATATATGAGGAAGTTGTTGACAAACTAGAAGGAGTGGATGACATGTTGTGGAAGCATGGGAATAATATATTTGATGAAAATATACTAACACTTAATGAATGACTAAATTTTTGAAACATTGACTTTGTATTCTAAACGCCAGCATTGGTACAGATCATCTATCATTCGATTTAGACCAAGGGTGTCTTTGGTACGAAGGAAATTATTTTCCATGTAAAATGTTTTCTTAAAGAATGCTTACAAAAAGAAAGAGGAGAAACTTACCCTCAAACCCATGGCGGCCACTTCATGCATCAAATCAACGTCGCGGACGTCCTAAAGAGCCTCACACTCTGCGGCAGAGCACAGAAGGTCAAACTGCGGTACCAAGTCCTCTATGTCCCCCAGAAGGTTAATCTCCGACGGGATCTCAAGTATACGGGACGGACCTCCCGTCCCTACCACCGTACGAGTAAGGCCTTCCTCGAACATCCTGACATTATTAGGATCCAGATCGGATTTAGACGCGTAGTCATCGACCATGACACCCTTTCCCCTTTCTGCGGCCGAAGAAGAAGCACGACCCGGTCCAGAAGACGATGGCCCGCCCAAAGTGGCAACGGCGGCATCGAGATCCCGACTCCTCGTCGTAGTAGTCCGCTGATCGATCACAGCAGTCAAAGCCTCTGCCGTCAGGTTGGTCACGATCACCGGGTTTACCTCTGCAGGCGTGCTGGTATCACCCCCATTTCAGACACCATCGAGGGAATGTCACCCTCTGAACGTACTACAGCTGAATGAGCCATTTCAGACTCCACTCGTCGTCTCCTCGACGGACCTTCCCCATCCTCAGCACGGGAAGACTCACACGTTGAGCGGGTAGTAGGAGCCGGAGTCCCAGATCAGGAAACAATTTTCATGCATACGACCCCGGTCATAGGTTCAACTTGAGTAGCCCTCGCTGTGGGACGGGCAGCAGATCTTGGTGCAGACCGAGCCGAAGACGTTGACTGGCGGAATGCAAGCGGAGGAGCCCTCGCCCTTTTCACTCTCCCTGATAACGGTAATGGTCGTATAAGAAACAAGGTCAAAGTTCAAGACAAAAAGAAAACATAGAAGCTGCGGCAAGTCTACTTACCAGTAAGGGGCTTACGTCCATATTTCTCATAGAAGGACGCCCATTCGCGAACTCCCGCCGTATGAGGAAGAATG
>NW_017687274.1:0-874 GCF_001879085.1 Nicotiana attenuata | reverse complement strand
CTTGCCATTGCCAAAGCACAGCTTCAAATCTGCAGTACCTTTCAAATACCTTAATATCCATTTTACTGCATCCCAATGTTCTTTTCCAGGATTAGAAAGGAATCTACTAACAGTACCAACGGCATGTGCAATATCTGGTCTAGTGCAAACCATAGCATACATCAAGCTACCAACGGCACAAGAGTAAGGAATACGAGACATCTCCTTTTTCTCTTCATCAGTAGATGGACTCTGACTAATACTCAATTTGAAGTGTTTAAAAAGAGGAGTACTAACCACTTTTGCATCTGTCATATTGAACCTCTTGAGTACCTTCTCAATGTATTACTTTTGGGATAAAAGTAACTCCTTTCTATCTCTGTGTCGGTGGATTTGAATGCCCAATATTTTCTTTGCTGGCCCCAAGTCCTTCATCGCAAACGATTTACTCAACTGCTTCTTAAGGACTGTAATTCTGGATTTTTACTTGCCAACAATAAACATGTCATCCACATAAAGCAATAAAATAATAAAATCATCATCAGAGAACTTCTGGAAGAATACACAGTGGTCTGAAGAAGTTTTCTTGTACCCTTGTTCTTGTATAGGCAAATAAAAAATTAAGAGCTTAGTAGAAAATACAGTAAAGGAACACAGGGGTAAACGAACACATAAGATAAACGTGTGAAAGCATGATATAGAAACCAGTAGAAGAAAGAACGGAGAACAATAGAAGAATATGCATATAAGGCAAACATAAGAACACAGGAGAAGGACATGCGAGGTGAAAAGAGAACATGAAAACATAGCATAGACAGATTCACACAAAGAAAAGAAAAAGAGGAGTCAGAAAATAATTAAAACCTTTCAGAAACCCTAAATCGGAAAGAAGTAA
>NW_017687273.1:4881-6139 GCF_001879085.1 Nicotiana attenuata | reverse complement strand
TATGTTAGTAAAGAACGCACAACAGACCTCTTGCAGTATCCCAAAAAAAAAACGTAATGTTTTCCATACCGCCATAGCTAGATCGCGTAATTCGTTTTGCTACAATTATTGGGTATTCAGCAATCTGTGCAGCGAGGATGCTCCCATCAGTGTCGGCGAAGTCTTCCCACATTGTAAGGATAGTAGGCCTCATACTGCAGTAAAATGAATGGGCAATAAGTGACACTACCTAATAAAAAAATATAAGTCTAACAATGTCAGCAAGAGTAATAAAGAAGAGGATGTAAATATAAAAATAGCAGACACAATTCGGTAAGACTGGAATTCAAACAATGCTGTAAGTAAGTAACATGTTCACGCAGGAGAGTGAAGGTTGACAGAAAGGTCATTTAAATGATGCATATTGTGTTTTTAAGCATACAAATGCAGCATGACCTACACAGTTTTTTCCAGTTTAGAACTAATGACTTCTGGAATATGTAATTATCACAGTATTTTCTAAAGTCTACGCAGCGAATATATAGTAAAACTATACATTTTAGGGTTCGAAAAAAAGAACAGATAAATTACCTGATAGATTGCCGCGTATAAGGATTCAGAAGGGAACTTTTCTATCTGTATAGGAACTTAAGAACTTATCTAAATAGTTTTTCATATGTTAATATATTGCACTTTATCATTCGTTCTTAAGGTTTTTTTGTCAACCAAAAATATTTCTATAGAAAGTTGTAATTGATGTAGAAGAGTAAATAAGGGAGCATTTGGATGGATGCTTTCAGCCAATGTGACACATTGGAAAATCAGGTTATTGGCTTTTGAAAAATCATCAGCAGTTTATTTCCTAGTTGATCAAATTCATCAAGATCTGTTCTGTTTAAGGGTCTCAGTGTGTGTCTATTTGTTAAAATTGCATTTGTAATTAGTGGCTTATTGTCTTTATTTGTTTTCTATAAACTTGCATACATCTAGTATGTGCTTTCTTATTATTCCTCTTGTATTTCTTGGATTTTGGGATGTCTTAAATCTACTGAATCTTAAGGAGGTTCAGGGTTGGTTATCTAAAATAACGAAGGTTTCCGTGTTCTCCATAGTGTAGTACAAACTGTTTAACCAATTCTGTGGTTATGATGTCCAGATATCGGGTTTAATGCACTCAGCATCTACTCAAAGCTGGCTTAATACTCAAAGTAACTCATATTATATATGAATCATGTTTTAGCTACAAAAATGACGCGGGCAGTAGAAGATGAGAATATTG
>NW_017687273.1:0-1416 GCF_001879085.1 Nicotiana attenuata | reverse complement strand
GTTGTCTTTGACCCTGTACGTGTATAGAGGCATTTCAATGGCAACAAAATGTGAGGTACATTTAAAATGACACAAAGAGGTTGTCACAGCTGACAAACTTAAAAAACATAGGAAATAACAGGAATTGGTTGCTCCAGTGACAAATTATTGTGCAAATTACACCAACAATACTGAAAATCAACAGAAAGTATCGAAAAAATATTTCTTCTAGTTGACCACAGTTATAATGCATAGAACATAATTTTCAACTGGCCAGAGCTCCAACATATAGTACAAATGTGGTGTGTGGACATATAGTGTAGACATGTTCTAAGAATACAAATAAGAAACTATTAGCCTCAGTGACTGCAGTAGTTCCTGTTGAAGGAGTAAATTAATATTGCAGAAATCTAGTCAACATTGACCAACGGTATCAGTTTATTTGTCAGATGGTACAGCAGCTAACTCCGAAAACCAATGCGGTGCAGTGCTATTTCATAGCTAATCAAAGGGGAAATAGTACATATTGGAAGCTCATAGAAGAACTGGTTATTCTTACCAATGTTATATATACCATACCAAAGTACTCACTGAATATAAGAGCAAAGTAACACTTCCCCAAGAGTAGTTCAGTTTTGGTGAGAAAAATTGCATATAAGCTCTAAGATTTTAAACTCATAAAATTATATTGTAAAATGAGATGCAATGTAGTTCAAAATCATATCAATTAAGATACACAGATGCCAAGTTGCTATAAACTTGTAATTAACTGAAAGAAAAATATTGAATTTATAGCATGCTAAGTATGTCTCTTTTTTTTGGGAAGAAGCGAAACACGGTAGTGCAGCAGGAAATTCCATATGCTGGACCATCTAGTTTAACCCACACATGTTTAGTTTGCATGAATTAATTAACCAAATATATAATTCAAGTATGTCAATATTTGTTCCATACCAGTTCAGAAGTCTTCCAACTTGAGGATATGGTGGATTTATCAGTATAACCGAGTTATACCTTGTCGACAATGATAATCCTATATGACATATTATGTTAGTAAAGAACGCACAACAGACCTCTTGCAGTATCCCAAGAAAAAAAACGTAATGTTTTCCATACCGCCATAGCTAGATCGCGTAATTCGTTTTGCTACAATTATTGGGTATTCAGCAATCTGTGCAGCGAGGATGCTCCCATCAGTGTCGGCGAAGTCTTCCCACATTGTAAGGATAGTAGGCCTCATACTGCAGTAAAATGAATGGGCAATAAGTGACACTACCTAATAAAAAAATATAAGTCTAACAATGTCAGCAAGAGTAATAAAGAAGAGGATGTAAATATAAAAATAGCAGACACAATTCGGTAAGACTGGAATTCAAACAATGCTGTAAGTAAGTAACATGTTCACGCAGGAGAGTGAAGGTTGACAGAAAGGTCATT
>NW_017687272.1:5348-6139 GCF_001879085.1 Nicotiana attenuata | reverse complement strand
AATGGCGATCTTAGGGCAATTGGGGTAACCAACAACAAAGCAACAATAACTGGAATAATCAACAACAAGGGAACAACAATTGGGGAAATCAAAATAACAACCGGAACAATCAGGGAAACTGGGGCAACAACAACAATTGGGGTGGAAACAACAACAACCAGGGGGGATGGAACAATAACCAAGGAAATCAGGGGCAAGTCTTTCAAAGGCCCCCAATGTACCAACAACCGAGCAACCCACCACTTTTTCCATCCCAGGGTCCTAGTACATCCAACAATGAAATGGGTAGAATTGAAATGATGTTCGAACAAATGATGAAGAAGAATGCGGATTCGGATGCTCAATTGGCTTCTCACAATACTTCCATTAGAAATTTGGAGGTGCAACTAGGCCAAATCTCGCAATCCTTGAATACACGCCCTAATGGTGCTCTACCAAGTGATACGGTAGTGAACCCAAAGTGTGGGAAAAATCATGTTATGGCGGTATCTACAAGGAGTGGAAGAGGCGGTGATGTGAATGCCTCCAAACAAAAGCAAGTTTTGGGTGATGAAGTTGAGTTGCAAGAAGATGGTGTTCCTTTGGTGGTTGAGAATGTGGTTGATGAAATGTGAACGAAGAAGTGAGGATCGATATTCAAGATACCGAGGTGGAAACACAAAGTGACGTGAACCCGTCTAGGGAGCACGTAATTGACATGCCGGAGCCGGTTGTGCCAAAAGCCAAGGCACCCTTGCCTAGCCACCTCGCCTATCCTCAAAGGCTAGCCAAGCAGAACGAATGAGAACTCA
>NW_017687272.1:0-1873 GCF_001879085.1 Nicotiana attenuata | reverse complement strand
GGCCCCAGGTCCTTTTCTATAAATAGGTCCTGAGGCCCTCCTTTTACCCTTTTCGCACCTTGAACTCTCAGAACCCTAAAAATCACTGTTCATCATCTATTTTGGTTGCAATCTACTGCTTGGACTTGTTATTCTTCATTAACTCTCACATCTGGTGCCATTACTTGCTTTTTAATTGATCAATTTTGTTAATTTTCTCTTAATTTTCTTTTTTCTTGTCTTTCATTATTTTCTTCCCTTATTTTCTTCAATTGATTAGGTTAGGATTGTTACTTTTTAGGTTAAAATAGACATAGATAGTTAAAATCAATAGTTAATCATGTAGGGACGCTACTTTGGTGGAAAATTGGACCCAAAATCAAGATATGTGAAACCCTAAGTTAGTGCCACAGTAGGGCTCCCTGTGCGGACCGCAGTCATTTTTGTGCGGTCCGCGGTGCCCTTGTGCGGTCCGCAGTACCATTTTGTGCGGACCGCACTAGCCCAGTGCGGCCGCGGTTGATTTTGTGCGGTCCGCACTTCCTGGATACAGAGAGTGGGTATTCTGAACCCCACCTCTGTGCAGACCGCGGTTGATTTTGTGCGGTCCGCGGTGACCTCAGTGCGGCCGTAGTTGATTTTGTGCGGTCCGCACTGGGTGCTTTCTGCAACATTTCTGCAACTTCTCCCTTCTGCAATTTTGTTCTGCAATTGTGCTTCTTAACTGATTACACTGAGACTAACAAGCTGATTGAATTATGATTGCAGACAATGGTGAGACAACGGTGTAAACAACCAGGCAGAGGAGAATCCTCACGGGGAGGGAAGAAGAAGATGATAAAACTCACACCCCAAGCTCGGGAAAATATTAAAAGGACCAGAAAACTTATAAAAGCTGCTGATAGAGCTGCTTCCCATTCCTCGGGGAGTGAGTATGAGCCATCACGGGACATTTCTTCGGACTCCGTGTCAGAATACATGGAAGACTGGCCGGAGAGACCTAGGCTAAGAGAAACTCCTCCACCATCACCCACTGCCCAAGCACCAACAAATGTCATTTCTGAGTCGTCTGAGGGCTCAGCAGCAGGTAGTGGGGAATACTCCACCTCTCCCACAGCTTCATTATCTGGAGAGGGTGCAGTAGGTGCTGAAGAGGAAGTTGGGGGAGAACAAGAGGTAGGAGAAGGAGGTGAGCCTCAGGTGGGGGGCATTGCTAGAACCAGAAAGCCAGAGGTTTGGCAAGATAGATTTGTTAGCGAGGTGGCATATCATAAATTTCGGGAGTGATGGTCGGTGAGAAAGTTGATTCCGGAGCGAAGTTTTATTGACAAAGACCTGTTACCTCACAATCACAACGTGCTGAGGCAGTTTAGGACAAGAGTGGGCTGGGAACATTTTCTTGATGAGTGTGTGGATGCCAACGAACACCTGGTCACAGAATTTTACTGCAATGTAGCCCACATCAAAAAGGGCTCCAAAGTGACCAAGGTTCGGAATCTGAAAGTGTTATTTGAAGGGAAGCAGATCAACGAATACCTTGGCTTCAATGAGGAGGATGAGACCCTGTACATGGCAAAGTTGGAAATGGGTGAGGAGGTTCGTCCCTGGCTAGCACAGTACCTGGCGATCCCAGGTACCACCCCCGACTGGTTGACTGCTGGAGTCAAGATCTTGAGACGGAGTTTGAACTTTGAGGCACGGGGGTGGGAGACTTTTGTATGTAGCAGGTTGGACCACACGACACATGACAACACCCTTCCTCTTTCTTGGGCGTGTTTTGGTTAGCTTCGATCATGGCGGGGTACCCGAATCAATGTGGGGAATGTGATGTCGAGGAATATCTTAATTGTGGGTGCCGACCATGACAGAAACTATCCGTTCCCCACGTACCCCT
>NW_017687271.1:5254-6139 GCF_001879085.1 Nicotiana attenuata | reverse complement strand
GATTTTGTTTGCTTGAGGACAAGCAAAAGCTTAAATTTGGGGGAGTTGATAACTAGGGATTATGATGCATTTTACACTCCTTCTTACTTGAGTTTTTGATTTAGAAAGGTGTACAAAATATTCCCAAAGGCTCACATGTCGTACTTGATTGCAGGGTTTGGTCAACGAGGTGACAATTCGTCAAAACCAGCTCAAAAAGGAGTGAAACATGCACAAGTACAGGAGAAATTGTTCATCGCATTCGCGAGTCTTCAGACTTGATCGCGTAGGCTGCTATAATTTGAGCATCGCGTTCGCATAAGCCTTCATGCGTTTCGCATAGAGTGTTTGGCTGAGCTGGGCAGTGTCCGCTTCTTCTTCTCGTTCGCGGTCTTTTGTATGCGATCGCGTAGTGCATTTTCATGTGGCATTGCATTTCCTTCTTCGTGATCGCGAGGTTGCTTCCGCAATCGCGATTCATTGGTTTGCCCAGTGATTATAAAGTACTCTATTTCGAGGTTTTAGACCATTTTTGCATCTTGGGAGCTATGGAGCTCGGATTCATGTGCATTCCTGAAGCTACTTGGACAAGATAGAAGAACCAATTCCATTGTGTCTTTCTTTTATTTCAGTTCAATTGTAGTAGGTGATTTAAACTTTTAGCTTTCAGCTTTCATAGAAGCAATTGTATTAGGTACTTTGAGTATTCAAGTTAGAGTTAACTTGAAGTTGTCGCAACAGTTGAGGCTGTGTGCCACAACGGGATTAGAGTTTAATCCTTAGGTTTCCAAGAGTTTTGTAAATGCTGTTTTGGCTCACTGATTTTAGTGAAAGTTTGGAAAAGTCCTACTGAGTAGTAGGTCGTGGTTTTTTCACCTTTTGAGCCAGGTGTTTTCCACGT
The DNA here is from genome assembly GCF_001879085.1 of Nicotiana attenuata. Taxonomy (NCBI): domain Eukaryota; kingdom Viridiplantae; phylum Streptophyta; class Magnoliopsida; order Solanales; family Solanaceae; genus Nicotiana; species Nicotiana attenuata. The sequence goes on along the minus strand of NW_017687271.1, from coordinate 5,259 downwards.
AAAAA
>NW_017687271.1:0-1144 GCF_001879085.1 Nicotiana attenuata | reverse complement strand
CTTTGTGTGTAGAAGAAAGTGTACATGTAGTATTTGATGAAACTAACATTCTTTCTGAGAGGCAGGAACATGAAGATGAAGCCATTGGATTGGTAAAGGACTTGACTGAAGCCTCAGCACAAGTCAAAATGGCACCAACTGAAGGAACAGGTAATGGAACAGGTTCTTCCATCCAGGGCAACCTGACAAGGGGAACTAATGAAAGAGTAATTGAAATAAATCCCTTAAAGGAACCTGTTCATGACCTTGTTCCTCAGCAGCATGGAAGAAATATCTAGTAGAAATCAGTTGGTTGTGAAACCTCACAAGTATCAAAGTTCTCATCCCATTGAGAACATTATCAGATCCAACATCTGGAGTCAAAACTAGATCACAATTAAAGAATCTGTATGCTTTTGATGCATTTTTATCTCTTATTGAACCTAAAAATATTGTTGAGGCTTTGAAGGATGCATATTAGATCAATGCAATGCAAGATGAACTCAATCAATTTGAAAGAAGCCAAGTTTGGCATCTAGTTCCAAAGCCCAAAGACAGATCAATTACTGGTACAAAATGGGTCTTTAGGAACAAACTTGATGAAGATGGAACTGTTACAAGAAATAAGGCAAGATTGGTGGTCCAAGGTTACAGCTAGGAGGAGGGAATGGACTATGATGAGACTTTTGCACCAGTTGCAAGACTCGATGAAATCAAATTCCTCATAGCCTTGCAGCACACATGGAATTCACTCTTCATCAAATGGATGTCAAAGTGCCTTCCCGAATGGCTACCTGAAAGAAGAAGTGTTTGTGAAACAACCTCCAGGATTTGAAAGCAAGGAATGTCCTGAGCATGTGTACAAGTTAGACAAGGCTCTCTATGGACTCAAGCAGGCCCCAAGAGCATGGTATGAAAGATTGTCCAAATTCCTGCTGGAGCATGGGTACAAAAGAGGTAAAATTGATAGTACCTTATTATTAAGGAAAAAAGGTAAGGATCTCCTTGTTGTACAAATATATGTTGATGACATAATCTTTGGGGCCACTAATGATAAGCTGAGTAAGGACTTTGCAAAAATTAATGGGGAGTGGGTTTGAAATGAGCATGATGGGTGAGTCTTAATTCTTCGTTAGGCTTACAGATCAAACAAAGTCCAAATGGA
>NW_017687270.1:5490-6140 GCF_001879085.1 Nicotiana attenuata | reverse complement strand
GATCTAACTTTGGCTTGAGGGAATAGGATTAGAGTGTTGTTTGCTAATTGCTAAATATTGAGTACGGTGTATAGGCATGGTGACGAGTATCTATACACCGGTGTCTAGCATGACCGTGGGTCCTTGTATGTACTTATCCTGATATTGTTGTGACTCTTCCATGTTAATGATGAATTCTATGCAATGTGAAGAGTATGAGGACAAATTATGAATTGTAAATTCTTTGGGGCGTTGGCTCAAACGATAAAAAGACTATTGAGTAAGAAATAGAAAGAGATATGATTAATCCCTTGCCGGGATGGTTTGAGTATATTGATTATCTCCCTTGCCGGGATGTGAAAGTATTGTTGTTGCTCCCTTGCCGGGATTTGGCTGTTAATTGTGTAATTCCCTTGCCGGGACATTTCTTATTATTTGTTTATCCCCTCGCCCCGTTTGGTTGTGATTACTGTTTGGGTGAGGAAGAGTGATAATGCACGAAGGGTCATTCCGTGCCATGTTTTGATTATATTTGCACGAAGGGTCATTCGTGCCATGTTTTGATTATATTTGCACGAAGGGTCATTCCGTGCCATGTTTTGATTATATTTGCACGTAAGGGTCATTCCGTGCCATGAATTGAGAGTATGAGTAGGGAAAGCACGAAGGTT
>NW_017687270.1:0-790 GCF_001879085.1 Nicotiana attenuata | reverse complement strand
CCTCAGACGGACGACCAGTCCGAGAGGACTATTCAGATATTGGAGGATATGCTCCGAGCCTGTGTCTTTGATTTTGGAGGCTCGTGGGACCAGTTTTTGCCTTTAGCAGAGTTCGCCTACAACAACAGCTACCAGTCTAGCATCCAGATGGCTCCATATGAGGCATTGTATAGTAGGCGATGTCGATCTCCAGTGGGATGGTTTGAGCCGGGAGAGGTTCGGTTATTGGGTACAGATTTAGTTCAGGAGGCCTTGGATAAGGTCAAGATCATTCAGGACAGGCTTCGTTCGGCTCAGTCGCGGCAAAAGAGTTATGCGGATCATAAGGTTCGAGATGTAGCTTTCATGGTTGGTGAGCGGGTCTTGATCCGAGTGTCGCCTATGAAGGGCGTGATGAGATTTGGGAAGAAGGGCAAGCTTAGGCCCTAGGTTCATTGGTCCATTTGAGATTCTTGATCGTGTGGGAGAGGTGGCTTACAGACTTGCCTTGCCGGCCAGCTTGTCAGCCGTGCATCCAGTGTTTCATGTGTCCATGCTTCGGAGGTATCACGGCGATCCAACCCACGTGTTAGATTTCAGCACTGTCCAGTTGGACAAGGATCTGTCTTACGAGGAGGAGCCGGTAGCTATTCTAGACCGGCAGGTTCGATAGTTGAGGTCGAAGAGTTTTCCTTAGTGCGTTTCCAGTGGAGAGGTCAGCCTCCTGAGGCATCGACCTGGAATTCCGAGTCTGATATGCGGAGCCGTTATCCTCATCTATTTCCCGACTCGGGTACTTCTTTCTTTTGTC
>NW_017687269.1:2746-6140 GCF_001879085.1 Nicotiana attenuata | reverse complement strand
CTTGTGTAGTGCTGTTTAGGTTTGTTCAAGGGTTGTAACTCTAGTCTAGTTTGCTTGTTTCGTTGTTTAAAGCCTTTCACCGTCAGTCTAATGCAATTCTCTGTTTCCCGCCATTTCTAGTCATTTTATCTGGTTCCTTTCTCCTTTTGCAATTCTATTCATGCTGGTTCTGGTGACATGACATGCACGCATAATTCTCAGCCTAGTTTTATAAGTCAGTTTGGTAATGAAGCAATAAAACAATGTTAAAGATGTAAGGACAGCCGAGGGATTTTGAATCTCTTCAAGCCCAAATCAAGTGAAACTGGGGGGCAGATAGAACATAAATACTGTTAAAATGCATCATGCCGCATCGGTTTGAAGCCAAGGCAAGAGTGCCCCAGGTCTACAGGGACTGTTCGTGGTACCAAGATTGTTGTCCAATGGTGCTAGGTAATTGACAAATACAGAAGGCAAATATGTGAATATGGTTAGTAATTCTGGTGCAATCACAAGATGTTGTGTGTTTTCCTCAGCTTGTTTAACTGTGCAGTTTGTACTCTGTATGTTTTGAAGATTGGAATGACGAAGGCATTTTTATTCTGCTATCCAAACACTTTGTCCTTTGTTACCCCTTTGAGCCTCGATTATTTTCTTGCATACCCCTCTTTCGGAATCATTAATCAGACTCGCAAATTCAAATGGGGAAGTAAATGGAGAAACAAGAGAAAAACAGTGAAAAAGAAAAGAAGAAAAAAAAACAAAGAAAAGAAAGAAAAAAAAAGAAGAGAAAAGAAAAGAAAAGCAGAAGAAAAAAAGGGAAAGAAAATAAAAGAAGAGAAAAGGAAAGAAAAAGTAGAGAAGGAAAAGAAAAGAATGAAAAGAAAGGAAAAGAAAAGCGGAAGAAAGATCGCAACAATCAAAGTAGTCCTGAACTACGTTTGACTTGATTCCGAAAGGATACGTAGGCAGCCTCTCTCTGAGGTTCAATCACACCGAAATAAAAGTCCAAAGTCCCCAAGGAAGAAACTGGGGCAGGAGTTGTGGTTGCTGTGAGAAATCTGATTCCGAAAGTTGTAACTTTAAACCCATGATTGAATTGTTTTGAGCCTTTGATACCCCTCCTTTCTAACCCTATCCAAAAGCCCACATTACGGTCCAAAGAAAGACCTTCCGATCAGTCTTCAAGAAATGCCGAGGCAAGTGAGCAGAGGTGCATCATATCAGGGGCAACACTCCGGTCCAAACGAAGAAAATGAAGAATGAGAAAGTCTTGTTGATGAGAACCCTCACAGGTACCCCCAAGGCAAAGTAAGCTGAGAGAAATAAAAATGAGAGAGTCTTATTGGTGAAAACCTTCACAGGCACCATAAGGCGATAGCGAGGTGAGAGAAAGACCAAAATGAGAGAGGCTTGATGGTGAAAACCTCTCGGGCACTACAAGTCGAATTAGGATAGTGAATCAGATTGGATAAGCGGAGCATTGAAGCCCAGTTTCACGGTAAAAAGGCACGACAGGAGTTGAACATCAGATTTGCTTAACAGAATAAGCCACAGGTGCATGTCATAGTCATTAGAGTTGGTATCCACATCCGATAGGTTTCTACTTTGTAGTTTTCTTGTTAGGAATCATCTCTTCCCATTGTCCTCTACTCTGTTCTTTTTGTTTTGTTTACTTCCTCTTCTTGAGTATGTCTGGTCAGAACAAGTAAGAAATGACTTCAAAATTTGCCACCAGCTTTCCAATTGCACAAAACGGGGTCTGGCTAACACATCAAAATGTCATAAGTCAGGAAAAAAAAAAAACAACAAGCGCATTGAGCTAGTAACAATCAACATGCTTTGAGATCCTTGTGAAATACAAAGGTTTGGTACATATCAATTTGTGAACAATGCAACAAGATGGAAGGTGCTTGGTGAACGGATCAAAGATATTTTCTGTGGTAAGATTGACAAAAGGTGGTTGAACAGTGACAAGCAGGGTGTTCAAGTGGAAATCAAAGTTATCAGGGCGAGTGAAGGAACAATAGACCTCGAGGCCAAGGCCAGTGATTTAAATCAGGAAAGAACAACATGCGCGATAGTTAGCAACAATCAATATACTTTAGAAGTTCACGTGAAACACAAAGGCTTGGTATATGTTAATTCATGAACAATGCAACAGATGAAGGGTTGGTTGAACAGCTCAAAGGTATTTCCTGTGATAAGATTGATAAAAGGGTGTTAAACCAGTGACGAGCAAGACTTTCCAAGCAGAAGTCAAAGTTATCAATGCAAATGAGGGAGCCGTAGACCTTAAGGACAGGACCAGTGGTTTAAGAACAGCATACACAATGAAGGGGTGACAAGTGTCGTGCTTTGGGGTTCATGTGAGACACAAAGGTTGGTAAATGTCAGTTCAGGAGCAATGCAACAGATAGAAGGTGTTGGGTTTGAGCAAGAAGAGGTATTTTCTGTGTTAAGGTTTACAAAGGAAGTAGTTAGTCAAGGAACAAGCGGGGTTTTCGAATGGAAATTAGTTGTCATGGCAAGTGAAGGAGCAACAGACCTCAAGGCCAAGACCAGTGGTTTAAGTCAAGAAAGAACAGCATACACATGGAGTGGGGGGAATAGACGTGCTTTGGGGTTCATATGAGACACGAAGGTTGGGGAGGCACCGGTTCATGCAACGCAACAAATAGAAGATATTGGGTCCGAACGGAGAAAAGGAATTTTATGTGATGGGGACGACAGAGAAAAGGGTTAGTCCATAAACAAGCAAGGCCCTCAAGTGGAAGTCAGTCATCATGGGAAGCGAAGGAGCAATCGCTCTCAAAGTCAAGGCCACAAACCAACCACCACATTTTAAACTGACAAGATTTTTCTTTGATTGAAACAAGGGTAGAAATTTCGTTCGTTTCGGAGAAACCCACCTCAAGGAAAGGCAGGCACCAGACATGTTTGACGCTACCAAACTGGGGCAAAAAAAAAAAATCTTCTTTGTTTGTCTATTTTGTTGAAATCAGGCACCCACCTGGAGAACAAGGGAATACTTTTCAATTTTAGCAATCAGGCGCCCACCTGGAGAACAAGGGAATACTTTTCAAATTTAGCAATCAGGCGCCCACCTGGAGAACAAGGGAATATTTTTCAGTTTTAGCAATCAGGCGCCCACCTAGATAACAAGGAAATATTTTTCAAGTTTTTAGCAATCAGGCGCCCACCTGAAGAACAAGGGAATACTTTTCAATTTCAGCAATCAGGCGCCCACCTGGAGAACAAGGGAATACTTTTCAATTTTAGCAATCAGGCGCCCACCTGAAGAACAAGGGAATACTTTTCAATTTTAGCAATCAGGCGCCCACCTGGAGAACAAGGGAATACATTTCAAGTTTCAGCAATCAGGCGCCCACCTGGAGAACAAGGGAATACATTT
>NW_017687269.1:0-620 GCF_001879085.1 Nicotiana attenuata | reverse complement strand
AACGGGCAAAAATCGCTCGTTTCCGCTCACTTATACTTTGCACGAAAACTCTTCGTGTCTTCGGGCAAAGAGGGGCAGCTGTGAGCACGTTGATTTTTGCCCTATATATGAATTATTCCCAAATTCAAACAAAATAATTTCTTTTCATTATTTGCAATTTTTTGAATTTTGTGGCATTTTTGTGTTAATTGTTTGCATTTGTTTGTGCATGTTTATTTTATTTAATTCATGAAAAATACAAAAAAATATGTTGCATTTGCATTTAGGATTTAATTTGGCATTTTTAAATTAGTTAGTAATCTATTTGTGTTACAAAAATAGAAAATCACAAAAAATAACGCATTTTGCATTTAGCTGCGAATCTTGTAGTTTTCTTTTAATTTGGTATTTAATTAGTTGTTGTAAATATTATTCTGAACATTAATCTAATTTGGTAGGATAATTTTGGTTTAGAATTAATGTAGGTTTTATTTAGAAAAGAAAGAAAGATTTGAAATTGAAAAGAAATGGAAAAAAAAAGAATAGAAATATAAGTCTGATTGGGCCATCTTTAATTTCCAAACCCCAGGCCCAAACGTTCCCCCCAAACCCACTCCCATACCCCGTCCAAACTGGCCCAC
>NW_017687268.1:0-6140 GCF_001879085.1 Nicotiana attenuata | reverse complement strand
ACAAAGCATTGCATATCACCGTGCAATGTGAAGACTACTTCATCACTAGGACCCTGATTGATGGGGGTTCCAGCCTTAATATATTCCCATTGGTAACACTCAAGAAGCTGGGTAAAGGGCTACACGAGATAAAAGAAGGAGCGATCAACGTGAAAGCTTTTGACGGATCCCAGAGGTCCACCATCGGTGAAATTAGCCTGTGTCTCCAAATGGGACCAACTTGGTTCGAGGTTGACTTTCAAGTAATAGATGTGCCAGCATCCTACAACCTGCTGTTAGGACGCCCTTGGATTCATTCTGCGGGAGCTGTGGCTTCGACACTACATCAGGCCTTGAAATTTGAATGGAATCACCAGGAAGTAATCATTCACGGTGATGGCAGCAATCCTATTTATAGTCGTCAAACCATTCCGGCAATAGGGGGAAGAAGAAAGTTAGGTGGGGAGACCTACTACCACATCGAGCGAGTCAATGTTGTTGACAAAGATAAATGGTGGGACAACAACATCGAGAGCATATTGAATTGGAGTGTGTACGAACCTGGCAAGGGGCTTCGCAAGAACCTCCAGGGGATTACTAAACCCATAAAGCTCAAGAAGCACGGCACTACTTTCGGTCTGGGGTACGAGTACACTTGGGAGGAATTTAACAACTGGTCGCCACCATGGCACAGTCCTTACTACCCACTGGAACAGCCAATACCGCCATTGGAGCAGACTTTCCAATAGGCCGACATTGTTTATGGGACAGACGAAGAAGAGGCGAAGAACTTGTTCTTAGAAGACAATGACATGGATTGCTGTGTTGTTTTCGAGGAGGAGGGGGAGGAAGGTCCTTCCATACAAGCTGTGAGTAGAGGATCATACCTCAACAATTGGACCATCAGAACCACTAGAGCCCGGCGAGCCTCGGGCATTACTATTACTTATCTTGATGAACTACTGACTGTGACATGCAATGGGACAACGCAACAAACAGACATTGATTTAGAGGAAGATGACATACCAGAGGAGATTGTCAAAGAAGTTGAGAACTTTGAAAACAGACCTAAGTCCAACCCGGATGAGACAGAAATTGTTAATTTGGGAGATGCAGAGAATTTCAAGGAAACACGAATCAGCGTTCATTTGTCGCCATCAGAAAAGAAAGAATACACAGAATTTCTAAGGGAATATGAGGACATATTCGCCAGGTCATATGACGACATGACCGGTCTAAGTACGTCTATCGTGGCCCATAAACTGCCAACTGATCCGACATGCCCGCCGGTAAAGCAGAAGCTCAGGAAGTTCAAGCCAGACATGAGTTTGAAAATCAAGGAAGAAGTCACTAAGCAAGTCAAAGCTAAGGTTCTCAGGGTAGTAGAGTATCTGACATGGTTAGCCAACATTGTACCAGTACCAAATAAGGACGGGAAGGTAAGAGTATGTGTCGACTACCGGGATCTCAACCGGGCCAGTCCGAAAGACGACTTCCCCTTGCCAAATATACACATCCTAATCGACAATTGCGCCAAGCATGAGTTGCAGTCATTTGTGGATTGTTTCGCTGGTTATCATCAGATATGGATGGATGAGGAAGATGTTGAGAAAACGGCTTTAATTATGTCGTGGGGAATGTATTGTTACAAAATGATGACGTTCGGCCTGAAGAATGCAGGGGCCACCTATATGAGGGCCATGACTACTATTTTTCACGATATGATACACAAAGAAATTGAGGTATATGTGGATGATGTCATCATCAAGTCCAAGAAGTCAATTGATCATATGGAAGATTTGAGGAAGTTCTTCAACAGATTGCGAAGGTACAACCTGAAATTGAATCCCGCGAAGTGTGCATTTGGGGTCCCCGCCGGAAAGTTGCTTGGGTTTATTGTGAGCCGCCGAGGAATAGAATTGGATCCATCAAATGTCAAGGCCATTCAGGAACTTCCACCACCAAAGAACAAAAAAGATGTGATGAGTTTCTTGGGAAGACTCAACTATATCAGCCGGTTTATAGCACAGTCTACGATTATCTGTGAGCCAATCATTAAGATGTTGAAGAAGGACGCCGCTACCAAATGGACTGATGACTGCCAAAAAGCTTTCGACAGAATAAAAGAATACTTGTCAACACTACCAGTGTTGGTCCCGCCCGAGCCAGGTAGACCCCTACTACTCTACATCGCAGTACTAGATGGTGCCTCGGTTGCGTTTTGGGGCAGCACGATGAAAAAGGGAGAAAGGAACATGCCATTTACTATCTCAGCAAGAAGTTCACTCCCTACGAAGCCCGGTATTCTCTGTTAGAGCGCACCTGCTGTGCTTTGACTTGGGTGGCCCAGAAGCTAAGGCATTACTTCTGTGCATATACTACATATCTCATATCAAGGATGGATCCTTTGAAGTACATCTTTCAGAAGCCCATGCCCACTGGAAAGCTAGCCAAGTGGCAAATCCTGTTGAGTGAATTTGACATTGTCTACGTAACTCAGAAGGCAATCAAGGGACAGGCACTGGCAGATCACCTTGCTGAAAATCCTGTAGATAGAGAATACGAACCTCTGAAAACGTATTTTTCTGACGAAGAAGTATCATTCATAGGAGAAGACATTGCAGAATCCTATGATGGTTGGAGGATGTTTTTCGATGGAGCAGCAAATTTCAAAGGAGTTGGCATAAGAGCAGTCCTAGTATCAGAAACCGGTCAGCATTATCCGGTGTCTGCCAAACTCAGGTTCCCGTGCACCAACAACATGGCTTGCATCCTACGGCTCAAAATGGCCATTGACATGAACGTGCAAGAGTTGCTAGTAATTGGAGATTCAGACTTGCTTATACATCAGGCATGAGAAGAATAGGCAACCAAGAACTCCAAGATACTCCCGTATCTGCATCAGGTACAGGAATTGAGGAAGAGGTTCACAAAGACAGAATTTCGACATATTCCCAGAATCCCGAATGAGTTCACCGATGCATTGGCTACTTTGTCATCTATGATACATCATCCAGACAATAATTTCATTGATCCCATTCCAGTGAAAATTCATGATCAGCCAGCTTACTGCGCCCATGTCGAAGAGGAAGCAGACGGAAAGCCTTGGTTTCATGATATCAAGGAATATTTGGCAAAAGGAGAGTACCCGGAGCTTGTCAATCATACTCAAAAACGCACACTGCGGAGATTGTCCAACAACTTCTTTCACAGCGGAGGAATCCTGTATAGGAGGACTCCTGATTTGGGACTACTAAGGTGTGTCGACGCAAAGGAAGCATCCAAGCTGCTAGAAGAAATTCACGTTGGGACCTGTGGCCCACATATGAATGGTTTTGTTTTAGCAAAGAAGATACTCCGCGCTGGTTATTTTTGGATGACTATGGAAACAGACTGCATACAGTATGTCCGGAAATGCCACCACTGTCAAATACATGCAGACATGATAAAGGTGCCTCCAAATGAGCTTAATGCAACAGGCTCGCCGTGGCCATTCGCCGCTTGGAGAATGGATGTTATTGGACCAATCGAGCCTGTTGCTTCCAACGGACACTCGTTTATCCTAGTGGCAATTGACTATTTCACCAAGTGGGTCGAAGCAGCATCTTACAAAGTAGTGACTAAGAAGTTCGTGGCAGACTTTGTCCGCGACCGCATTGTTTGTCGATTCAGTATTCCAGAGTCAATCATTACTGATAATGGCTCCAATCTCAACATCGACTTGATGAAAGCTATGTGTGAAACCTTTAAGATCAAACACAAGAATTCTACAGCCTACAGGCCTCAAATGAATGGAGCTGTGGAAGCCGCTAATAAGAATATCAAGAAGATATCGAGGAAAATGATAGAGAAGCACAAACAGTGGCACGAGAAGTTATCATTTGCTCTGTTGGGGTATCACACCACAGTCCGCACATCAACTGGGGCAACCCCCTATATGCTAGTTTACGGTACGGAGGCCATAGTTCCCGCTGAGGTAGAAATTCCCTCCCTAAGGATCATACAGGAAGCTGAGCTCGACGATGTAGAATGGGTGAAGAATCGTTACGAGCAACTAGCTCTCATAGATGGGAAAAGAATGAAAGCAGTTTGTCATGGTCAGCTTTATCAGAAAAAAATGTCCAGAGCCTTCAACAAGAGAGTCAAGCCGAGGCAATTCACACCAGGACAGCTGGTATTAAAGAAAAATTTTCCGCATCAGGATGAAGCCAAAGGGAAGTTCTCTCCCAACTGGCAGGGTCCGTACATGGTTCACCGGGTTTTGACAGGAGGGGCCCTCATACTTGCAGAAATGGACGGAGAAGTCTGGCCGAAGCCAATCAATTTAGATGCAGTCAAGCGTTACTATATGTAGTCTTTATGCTTTCCTTATGTTATGTAATTTGAACTACATCTGACCTGATTCCCATTTCAGAAGGGATACGTAGGCAGCCTTATGGGTGCGATCACAATTAAATAAAAATTTCATTTCCCCTAAATTGGAAACTGGGGCAGAATTTTGAGGAGGACCCTCAAAATTCTGAAGTAATTTCATCCGATCGTCGCACAAGCAACATCCAGAAGTATCAACCCATTAACTGGGGCAGAATTTTGAGGAGGACCCTCAAAATTTCGTAGCAAGAGGGGTTGCAATGTCTTGAACCACGTCACAGTCGTCATCTAAAAGTTGTTTCTTAATTATATACCTATGTCATATTTTTACAAAAAAAATCATGCATGCTTATTACTGAAATTGCCTTGTTTAGCAACGCTACCCCAATGATACATACAGTATCACCAGATCAAAGCCGAGCAGGTCAAACAAAGCCAGCGGGGATACGAACTAACCTTTCCCCCCTTTTACAAAACTCACGATTTTTCTTTGGATGCAGGTACTCGGATTACAAAATTATCAAACATGCTATACACTCACGAGACAAACATCATTCAGGAATACAACACTCAGAACCGTCGCACGTACTCACATTTGCCATCCACACCGGTGACGTTCCGTGTGTCACAATGTTCCCGGCAGTCATCATATTGCAATCCACAATCAGCTAAGAAAATTCTATTACCATGTGCTATTTTTATTTCTTGCATAAGGCTACCATTCTGCCTTCCGAGACTAAACATTGTCTCCATCTGCATCTCTGCATTGCATAAGGCTACCATTCTGCCTTCCAAGACTAAACGTTGTCTCCATCTGCATTTCCGCATTGCATAAGGCTACCATTCTGCCTTCCGAGGTTAAGCTCTACCTCCCTCACATTTGCATGGCTGAAAGATCGCCACCTTATCTACATTTGCTTGGCTGAAAGATCGTCACTTTATCTGCATTTGCATGGCTGAAAGATCGCCTCTTTATCTACATTTGCATGGCTAAAAGATCGCCACCTTATCCACATTTTCATGGCTGAAAGATCGCCGCCTACTGCATTGCATGGCTGAAAGATCGCCACCATATCTACATTGCATGGCTGAAAGATCGCCACCATATCTACATTTGCATGACTGAAAGATCGCCACCTTATCACATTTGCATGGCTGAAAGATCGCCACCTACTGCATTGCATGGGCAGAAAGATCGCCAAATACTGCATCTCATGGGCTGAAAGATCGCCAAATCATCCGAAGGCGTCATTTTTCGGAGGCACCATCCTCATAGCCCGAGAACACCATGTCATGGCCTGAGGATCCCTTTTAATCTTTTGCATATCAATATTCAAAGGCATCATGGTTCGGAGGCATCATCCTCATAGTCCGAGAGCATCATTTCATGGCCTGTGAATCCTTTATCATACGCTTTATAGCCCAGGACATCATGGTCTAAGGACGTCATTCTAACCGTCCGAAGACAATCCTCATGGTCCAACGGGAAATCGCATCATGTTTAAATTTATGCACCATATATGCTTGTATTGCTTATTTGCAGGTAAACCGGAGAGCAACGACTATCTCGGCAGGATCGATCCCGCTCCAGTTCCCGCAGTCGTGTCAAACTTTAACCATTCCCCCGTCCTGAATATTACGTCCGTTCTCGAAAGTCTCCATCGGCATACTCCGCCGACGGATCCCGAACTACATATAGCCCGATTCCTGTAAGACCAGGGATATGTAGGCAACTCAGAAGCCAGGGTGCGGCCTAATTTCTCAAACCGTTTCGCTTGGTCAAAATTGGC
>NW_017687267.1:5597-6140 GCF_001879085.1 Nicotiana attenuata | reverse complement strand
CAACTCGGAATACTACGCCAAACTACCCATACGTAATGGACTTCCGGCTTAAAGCATCGGCCAATACATTGGCTTCCCGGGATGATACAGGATGGTAATATCATAATCCTTGAGTAACTCAAGCCATCTCCGCTGCCTCAAATTAATATCCTTCTGCTTAAACAAGTGCTGAAGACTGCGATGGTCCGTATATACCTCACAAGATACACCATATAGATAATGCCTCGAAATCTTCAAGGCATGAACGATAGCAGCCAAATCTAAGTCATGAACAGGGTAGTTCTTTTCATGGGGCTTTAACTGACGAGAAGCATACACAATAACTCTGCCCTCCTGCATCAATACACAACCGATCCCAACTCTCGACGCATCACAATACACCATGTAAGAACCTGAAGCTGATGGCAATACTAGCACCGGAGCTGTGGTCAAGGCCGACTTGAGCTTCTGGAAGCTCTCCTCGCATTCATCCGACCACACAAATGGAGCATTCTTCTGTGTCAACTTCGTTTAAGGCGAAGCAATAGATGAAAAGCCCTGAAC
>NW_017687267.1:0-737 GCF_001879085.1 Nicotiana attenuata | reverse complement strand
CATATAAAATTTACCAAAATCGGAGCTCGTTTGACCCTCCAAATTCCATTTTTACATCACAGCTTTCCAAGCCCTAGCTTGACCCGTTTTTGATGAATTTTCTACAATTTACATGTAAATTCAACCATAAATTCGAATATTTAGGCTAAGGAACTTACCTCCAAGTGATTCTCAGTCAAAACCCTCGGATTTCCTTGTTCAAAGCTCTTAAGAACGTCAACAATGGAGGAAAAATATGAAAGGGTCGCGGATGAAATATTATTTTAAAACCCTTCTGTCGCCCAGCAATTTTCGCTTCTGCGGTCCCGCTTTCGCTTATGCGGGACCGCTTCTGAGGCCACATTTCCGCTTAAGCGGTTTTCACTTAGAAGCCCGGACTTCGCTTATGCGACGCGAAGTTCGCTTCTGCGGTTCCTTCAAACCCGCTTCTTCGGCACCTTGTCCGCTTATGCGGACCCGCTGGTGCGAGCCACCTTCCGCATCTGCGGAATTTCCCTAGCCGGCCACGACCGCTTCTGCGACCACGTACCCGCTTCTGCGGTCCATTTCCGCAGAAGCGGAAACACCAGATGACAGAAAAATCTAACCTGCAATTACACCTCAAAACTCTCGTTTAACCACCCTAATTCACCCCGAGGCCCTCGGGACCTCAACCAAATGCACAGATATGTTCTATTACTTCATTCGAACTTTCTCGTAACATAAAAACACTATCATAAACACCAAAATCATCGAAT
>NW_017687266.1:0-6140 GCF_001879085.1 Nicotiana attenuata | reverse complement strand
TGGTGTTTGGTTATGTTTTTTGGCACACGTGGTATTGTTGAAAGGATTGTCGGGGTGTTCGCACGTGAGTTATCCATGCAGTTTTTTATATTGATGTTTCCACATGCGGCGTGATAAGGCGGGCTATATATGTGGGTTTGTGCATGTGGCGAGACAAGGTGAGAATATTATTATGCGCGTGCGGCGAGACAAGGAAGGCATTTACTTCATTGTTGCGCATGTGGTGAGACAAGGTGGGCTATGTCGGGGATGATTTGTGATGACTTGTGACGGCCTAGGGGCATTGTTATTTATGATATTTGTGTAGTGGTGTGCCTACCTGGTGTGAGTTATGCATTTTATGTCTTGTTGCGTTGTTTCCTATGTGCCATTCGTTGTCTCTACTCTTACATGTTGACTCGAGTTGTGATAAAAAAACTTGCACAAACGTACACGTAATTAATCACTCATATTGGTTTGAGAAGATGAACCCTGATGTCTATTGATCATTTACATATAATCTCGTATACTTGCCTTCTGTGTAAGGTCTATACTATTAGCACGTGATTTTTCAGTGATTATGAGTTATTATTATTGCTGGCACGTGAGTTGCCCGTGCGGATATGAGATATTGTCACTCCCTTAGCACGTGAATTGTCCATACAGATATGAGGTATTAGTGGTATTGACACGTGAGTTGACCGTGTGATTGATATTTGTAATATGGGCACAAGATGCCAAGTGATTAGGGTTCGTGATTTGGGACCCGTCATTTGTGATTATGAGGTTTGGTACCTCGGGGAAATTCTTGAATAAATCTGGTGTAAAGCGGTTTTTCTGATTGGGTTCTTACTTGATTTCCTTTATTTGATTTCACCGTACTTAAACTTTGTTCAGCTTACTCTATGACGTATTACCTGTTTTCTCCCTGTTGCTAATTGTTGTCTCTAGCTTCCTATTGTGAGTACTGTTTTTGTTATTTTTAACATGCGTAGCTCTATATTGATATTTTTCCCTATTAGTTTCACATTCATACTTGTACAGGTTATTAAGTCTAGTAGGTGTCTTGACTGTTCCTCGTCATTACCCCATCGGGGTTAGTCTTGATACTTATTGTGTACTGCTGTGGTGTACTCATGTACTCTTTCTGCACATTTCTTTTGCAAATCTAGGTACTTCGAAGTCTGTTGATCATTAGCTACCTAATTGGGCATTGCTCTAGAGACTCAAGGTATACCTGATGTTGCGTTCGCAGCCTCGGAGTCCCCTTCTAAAATTTTACTTTGTACTGTCTATTTCTATTCTACAACAGTTGTACATAGATATTTTCTAAAAAATTTAGTAGAGCTTATGACTTGTACCACCGTTTTTGGGATTGTTGTCTATGTATAGAAACTCATGCTTTGTAATTAATAGTTTTTGGTTAAATTGTGCCATTAATTCAGTAAGTGTTAGGCTTACCTAGTCCTAAAGACTAGGTGCCATCACGCCATCCTACGGAGGGAAATCGGAGTCGTGACAAGTTGGTATCAGAACTCTAGGTTCATAGGTGCTACGAGTCATATGCGAGTTTAGTAGAGTCTCGCAGATTGGTACGGAGACGTCTGTACTTATCTTCGAGAGGCTACGGAACTATTAGGACAATTTCACTTCTTTCATTCCTATCGTGCGGGTTTATTGATCTCGAGTGTGAGCCTTTGTCATTCTATTCTCTCACAGATGGCAAGGACACGAGCTACAGTTACTAATGATGCTGGCCCCAAAGCCGGTGTTGTTAGGGGTCACGACAGAGGTAGAGGCAGAGGCCGAGGAGGAGCACCTGCTACAACTAGGGCACCTGTCAGAGCAGGAGTTGAGGAGCCGCCAGTAGCTCTGGTTGGGGGACAAGTACCGGAGGCACCTGTTGCTACCCTCGGACTTTAAGAGACTTTAGCACAGTTCCTGATCACACTACCAGAAAATGGGCCTATGGGAATGGATTTATTTGCAACGGTTCATAAACCGTTGCTATAGAGCCCTTATGGCAACGGTTTTAACCGTTCCAATAAGTCGTAGGTACCTTCGACACACTTCAGTCATAAAAACGTTGCCCTTGTGTAGAAACCGTTCCCATAGCTATTTTTTTTGCAACGTTTCTTGTAACCGTTCCTATAGACGAATCTATTGCAACGGATCTGGGAAAAAAAATCAATGGGAACGGTTATTAATTCCTCTTAATTATTTCCCCCCAAAATTTTCGTGAAACCCGCCAAACCCCCAAATTATTTACATTCTGCTTTTTTTTATCTGTATTTTTTTCTAATAGTATTAGTTATAATTATTATAATTAATTAACAGTATAAGATAAGCTATACCTCTCTCTCTCTCAAAGCTCACGCCCAGTACAAACCCAACTCTCTGCCAAACCTCGCCACCGCCGGTGACACCTACGCCAGTGGCACCTACGCCGGTGACAGTCCCATGCCGGTGACAGTCCCTCTGCCAACCTCCGTTAAACGCACCAATTCTCAGCAAACAATTTTCAACAGTTGAGCCCTAATTCGCACCAAATCTCAGCAAACAATTTCCAACAGTTTAGGTTTTTTTCTCGATTAAGCTCGGCTAACAAGTTCCACAGATCCTAATTCAAGGTTTTTGCTCGATTCTCATAAATTTCTGATTTATTTCGCATGCTTTTCTTTTACTGATGTTGCGATTTCTCAACAGTTGAGCCCTAATTCGCCTATTTCATTCCTCACTGAAGAAGAATTTGCCGCTGGGTAGCTGTGGAATAGATATCATCGTAAGTTCCTTACTGGTGGATTAATTGATTTTAATTTTATTTTTGGGGTATTTGAGCGATGTACTGTTATTGATTGGAAATACACAATCTTTGTTGTTCTGTGATCTTTTTTCTGGGGGAATATTGTGCTGATAATGGTCGTCCCCTCCACCCTTAACCCATCTGAAGTTTCTGCTTTTTATGCTACTGAATTAGCTTTATCTGTATAATGGTAATTGTTTGTGATCTTGTTTAGTTGGGCTCCTCTTGTGGTTGGATCTTCTCGTACTGTATAATGGGTGAAAACCTTAGATTTTTAAGCACTATAATTCAAGTGTTTTAAGTATATGAACTGCTGCTATTAGTTATTGTTTGGAGGTTACCTTTTGCTGCAACAACTAGCTAGGTTCACTTCTTATATGAGCACATTGTCTCCTGAACTTTTGGAGCAAATATTTCGTGATTGTTTGGGTGCTTCAACTTGCTGTCAATCTTTTTGTGTGGTAATAGGCCTTGTATGGTTTTCACTACCTGTAAACAAAAACAGAGTACCAAACATTTGGGTAAAACGTGACATCCCTCTGTCTATTTCAAGATCATATGAAATGCTTGATTGATTTTCTCACAATTTGCTAATTCACTCTTTACTCTGTTTTTAGTGAATAACATCCTTTTTATTTGAATTTCATGTATTAGTCAATATTCATACGACAACTGAAATGTTCTCCAAATAATGGATTTAAACAGATGCCTCATATAATTGGTAGATCTACAAAACCTGCAACTAGTCACACTGTCCTATTATATCCTGAGTTAGTTACCCCTGCAACTCTCTATGGAACCTTAAGCCATTGATCCGTGTAGCATTACTTATCAGTACTCAAATTTCTTGAACTTAAAAATTTTTTTCTTGTTTGTTTGTGCGCTGATAAGATAAGAATCTATTTTCTGTTCCTTGCCTACTCTTATGGGTTGAAGCTTAAATAGATGTGTGTTTGATGCTTCAATCATGGCAGTTTTACTCTTCTCATGCTAATTCCAGTGATTGGTCTAATCTTCGCTTCTTAACTGATGCTTCCTTGACTTGCTCTAAATCAAAAGCTGTTCTCATCTGTGGCTCAAACTACAACTGTTGTGCAGCTGTAGTTAAGAGCAAGGGTCCATTTAAGCATCTCCAACGATGTGGTTATACATTTCACCACCACTAAATTTACTCTAAATCAAATTTTCTCGTTGCCTTTGAATGACTAAAATTGATTACTTAATCAAGAATATCTCATTATAGGTAACGTCCTTTTGGTTTGTCATGAAGGTAACTCATGTTCTTTTTGAATGTTTCCCTGTGTGGACGAGCTTATTTCAAAGGAATTGTGCAGCTGAGAAATGCAGCGCCAAGAAGGTCTAAGCTCTTATTAGATTTTTCTGTCCATAAAAAAACTTAAAAGATCGAATAAACCAAATCTCCAGTGGTCCGTCTTTTTTCTTCTGGCATCTGATTAGAGACAGAACCAAGCTCTATGAGTGAACAATAAAGAGTTACTGGGCAAATTCTCTTTATTTCCCCCTGTTTCTTGTTAATTGCTGGGGACCTTTTTATCTCCTGTAGTCCAGATAGTTGCTTCTAATGGGCATTGTCGTGGTGGCTCAACAATATATTCTCTCAGCATTGTTTAAAACCTTAGAGAAAGATGTTTTAAAAATCGGGCTGTGGTATTAGATTATGCAGCTCCGAATACACCACAAGTGCTGAATCTTTGAAGCTTCGTCCTCTGAAGTGTCGTCTCCGATAATAGTGCATTCTTTATGTTATTTTACAACTTCAATAACTTTATGATTCCAGAACGTTTAGTTTCAATTTGTCCTCCTATATTTGTCAAAACACTATTCATGACTTGGTTTATACTCCCTCTATTCCAATTTATGTGAACCTGTTTGACTAGGCACGAAATTTAAGAAAAAATGAAGACTTTAAAAATTTGTGGTCCTAAACAAGATAATTTGGCATTTTACCATTCATTGCTTTCTGGTCAAAATTGAGAATTGCACTCATCCAAAAAGAGAGGATTGCTTGGAGGAATCTGGAATTGGGCATAAAGGAATTTCAGATGGAACTCTAGGCTTAGTATTATTCAAGTCCAGGCTATGTATTTTTAGCTAATGACATGAGAAATGATAATGTAGCACACAAAAGTAAAATAAGATGGTTGAACCAGAGGAGTCTTATGCAATATGAAGATACCTATAAGGTCTACGAACACACTACCCTCCCCAGAACTCAGGTAGGAGTTATAAGGTCTAAATGAGTATAGTCAACCCGTTGGTCCTACTAAAGAGGTTGTAAAAGAGTTGGGTAGCTTCCTCGGCACATTGGCAAGGAGTGGGACTTTTTGTCCTCTTAATGTATTTAATTGGAGGAAACTAGACACAAAAGATGATATGTGGAAATATATCAAGGTATGAAGTTCCCAATGTCCAATAAACATGAATGATATTTCTTATTTTTTATACTAACCCAATTGCTCTAAATTTGTAGGAAAAATATGACATCCCTGACGAGGCGAAACAATGGGTTTTTGATTCAGTTTGTAGTGCTTGGAGAAAGTATAAGAGTCAATTGAAGGCAACCCACTTCACAGCCTATGAAAATGATGAGCTTCGAATGAAGAATAGGCCAGTAGATGTTCCAGAATCTCACTTTAAGGATCTTCTTAAATATTGGAACTCCGATCCACACAAGGTAATACATCCAGAATCTCTTGTCTTGTTCTATATATGCGACCTTCATATGTATATTCTCCTGACTTCCTTGATAGATCTCCCTCAGGTTGGTCCTGCCTTTCCATAGTATCCTTCTTCTCCTGTTATCAACAGTCAAAAGTGATCAACTTATGTGTATTAATTCTCGAGTGAGTTTGAGAATTGTCAAAGACATAAATTAAGCAAAAAAAAATTATGCGTCTCTAGCCGCTTAAACTTTATGAGATGATATTGTCACACGAGCAAGAATTTCGTGGACCTGAATTTTCTGGAACATACCTCTGTAGTTTCCAAAACTGCTTCCGCAATTTGCAAAACAATGTTATTCTCTGAAGCAATTTCCTTCAGTACTTTGGTTCCATGTTCTAAGCTAGGCATCCTCGTTGACAGCTTTTGAATCATCTACATTGCATGAAACATCATGACATTAACATGCTATTTATTATAGTAGATTAAGATAGTATCAAACCAGGTGTTCTAGTAAATATTACCTTAGGATTTACTCCAGAATTGTTTCTTAACTCAACAGCTAATCTCTTGTTTTGTCATAATTACTCCATAGTTGCGATTCTGTAGCTAATCTCTTGTCTTGTCATTTTTCCTTAGTCATTTTTCCTTTTTGCAGTTATATTCATGAAACAAT
>NW_017687265.1:5627-6141 GCF_001879085.1 Nicotiana attenuata | reverse complement strand
GATGGCGATGGTAAATCTGGTGAGGCTCCTTAAGACTTGTATAGGTTTTGCCGTTTTTCTTTTAGGAATGTAATGGGAGTTCTCCATGGGACTAAATGTATATAAGTTTTTGTCATAGTGAAAGATTATACTTTTGTTGCTATTCTTTTGTGTTGTTCTTGTTATACATGGTTTGCACCGTCGAGCAGGGTCGACGATCATTGGCGATGGCCTTTGGCCCATAGGATGTAACTTCAACTGTCGTTGAAGTGTTATCCGTCGTCGTCGAGCGGGGTCGACGATCATTGGCGATGGCCTTTGGCCCAGAGGATGTAACTTCAACTGTTGTTGAAATGTTATCCATCATCGTCGAGCGGGGTCGACAATCATTAGCGATGGCCTTTGGCCCATAGGATGTAACTTCAACTGTCGTTGAAGTGTTATCCGTCGTCGTCGAGCGGGGTCGACGATCATTGGCGATGGCCTTTGGCCCATAGGATGTAACTTCAACTGTCGTTGAAGTGTTATCCGTCGT
>NW_017687265.1:0-1003 GCF_001879085.1 Nicotiana attenuata | reverse complement strand
GGGGTTTTATTCATCAAGGTGACTTGACCTGCCTCTCCTTGAAGAGGTTCAGGATCTTACATTGCTCTTGTTTCTTGCTCCACTTATGGAGTATATCTTTCTATTTCTGGAGTATTCAGAGTTGTGTCGAAGAAGAAGCCCCCATTGGGAGGTTCTCTCTCTTGGTATTTATAGCCTCAGGCTTTTTCATCTGGTCACGAATGGGCCCCTCCTTTTGTTGTGGAGACGTCCCCTTATTTGTTTTAAGGACAGCTGTCATAAGTCAAGAGTCAGCGGCGTTGACCATTTACTACAAAGTGGTCGTGATGGGGTTGACCCCCTGGTCGCAAAATGGCCGAATATCTGCCAATACAGTTAGTCCCTCCGTTCGTCGAGGTCGTGCTTGAGTCGACTTCGGCGGACGGATAGAGCGGTGTGCTCGGGGAGGGTCCTTAAAAATGAATTTTCGAAATTGAACTGTTGGTTGGCGAGTGGAACGTCATCCCGCGCAGTCGTTCGTAATGGCGCACGTTTTCATGAAACCGAATCGCTTCGTGCACGGTTATGTATTAATGGCGATCGTTGGGTTCTGTGCAGGCAGAATCCGTTATTTATAACTAGAGAACATGTGTCATTTTGTTCTTTACATGTTCATTGTTCTTCTAAGAGAAATCTCAAGAAGCCTTTTCTTCTGTCAAATCGCATTTTCCCTATTCTTCCGATCATTATCATCATTGATTTCTCCGTCTCCCTTGTCAAAGTTCTTCTTTCTTTCGCTCGTGAATCGATTATGGCAGGCACTTCTTCTCGCGGCAATCGCTCGGCTAATTCTCCGGGGGTCGAAAATCCCGCTCCGGCAAATAAAACGGTTAGAGTTGGTGGGAGGTGAGGAAATTCCTTCGGTCGATGAAATTCTACCTCAACCAAGAGATCAAGTGATGGATTTCAGTGTACCGGGCGACGTGGAACAGGGGGATATTGCTTCTTTAATGGGGGAAGTGGGGATAGCTCGAAATGCGGGAGC
>NW_017687264.1:0-6141 GCF_001879085.1 Nicotiana attenuata | reverse complement strand
GATGAGCTGCCACCGGAGGGATTGAGTCACAACAAGGCGTTGCACATCACCGTGCAGTGCGAAGATTATTTTATCACCAGAATCCTGGTCGATGGGGGGTCTAGTCTCAACATCTGTCCATTGGTAACACTCAGGACATTGGGAAAGGGGTTGCATGAAATCAAGGACGGGGCCATCAACGTTAAAGCTTTCGACGGTTCCCAAAGGTCTACCATTGGGAAGATTAGCTTATGTTTGCAAATGGGGCCTACCTGGTTTGATGTTGACTTTCAAGTGATAGACGTGCCGGCATCTTACAATTTATTGTTGGGACGACCATGGATTCACGCCGCTGGGGCCGTAGCATCAACACTACATCAGGCAGTGAAGTTTGAGTGGAATAACCAAGAGGTGATCATTCACGGCAACGGTAGCAATCCCATATACAGTCGCCAGACCATCCCAGCAATCGGAGGAAGTAGAAAGATAGGCGGAGAAACTTACCACCACATCAAACGAGTCAACGCCGTCGATAAAGATAAGTGATGGGATAGCAAAATTGAAAGCATATTGTACTGGAGCGGGTATGAACCTGGCAGAGGACTTGGCAAGAATCTCCAAGGAATCGCTAAGCCCATCAAGCTCAAGAAACACGGCACCACCTTCGGATTGGGATATGAGTATACCTGGAAAGAATTCAATGAATGGTCGCCACCCTGGCACGGTCCTTACTATCCATTGGAGCAGCCGATACCCCGTTTGGAGCAGACCTTCCAACCGGCCGAGGTCATCTATGGGTCAGAAGAAGAAAAACCCTTGCAGCAATGAGGAATTTGTTCCTAGAAGATGATGATATGGATTTCTGTGTCATTCTCGAGGAGGAGGGGGAGGAAGGCCCTTCCATATAGGCGGTAAGCAGAGGAGCATGCCTCAATAACTGGACCGTCAGAACCACCAAAGCCCGGCGTGCCTCGGGGTAGCAAGGCTGAACAAGCACCATGCACTATTTTACTAGTTTACTTTCCTTTCGCATTTTATTTTTTGCAAGAAAGAGCTCCAATGTTCAAAACATTAATGGAATTTATCAAAGCATTTCAATTTTCTTATAAATCTTACTCTTATTATTTACTCTCATTACTTTACTTATACAGCATTACTATTACTTATCTTAATGAACCAACGATTGTTACATGCAACGAGATAATGCAACAAACGGACATAGATTCAGAGGAAGATGATATACCGGAAGAGATTGTTAAGGAAGTTGAGAATTTCGAAAATAGGCCTAAGTCCAACCTGGACGAGACTGAGATTGTTAATCTGGGAGATGCAGAAAACATCAAAGAAACACGAATTACCGTTCATTTGTCACCATCAGAGAAGGAAGAGTATACAGAATTTCTAAGAGAGTATGAGGACATATTCGCCTGGTCGTACGATGACATGACTGGTCTGAGTACGTCTATTGTGGCTCATAAATTGCCAGCCCGGCCTGTCCGCCAATAAAATAGAAGCTCAGAAAGTTCAAGCCAGATATGAGTCTGAAAATCAAGGAAGAAGTCACTAAGCAGGTCAAAGCTAAGGTTCTCAGGGTAGTAGAGTATCCAACATGGTTAGCCAACACTGTGCCAGTGCCAAAGAAGGACGGGAAGGTTAGAGTCTGTGTCGACTACCGGGATCTCAACCGGGCCAGTCCAAAAGGCGACTTCCCCTTGCCGAACATACACATCCTGATTGACAATTGCGCCAAGCACGAGTTGCAATCATTCATAGATTGTTTCGCTGGGTATCATCAAATCTGGATGGATGAAGAATATGCTGAGAAAACGGCTTTCATTACGCCGTGGGGAATGTACTACTACAAGATGATGCCATTCGGGTTAAAGAATGCTGGGGCCACCTACATGAGGGCCATGACCACCATTTTCCATGATATGATACACAAGGAGATCGAAGTATATGTAGACGATGTCATCATCAAGTCCAAGAGAGCTGCTGATCACATGGAAGATTTGAGGAAGTTCTTCAATAGACTGAGAAGGTACAACTTGAAGCTGAATCCTGCGAAATGTGCATTTGGGGTTCCTGCCGGAAAACTACTTAGGTTCATTGTGAGTCGGCGGGGGATAGAACTGGATCCATCAAAGGTCAAAGCTATTCAAGAATTGCCACCGCCAAAGAAAAAGAAAGAAGTAATGAGTTTCTTGGGGAGACTTAACTACACCAGCCGGTTCATAGCACAATCTACCGTCATCTGTGAGCCAATCTTCAAGATGTTGAAGAAGGACGCCGCTACCAAATAGACTGATGATTTCCAAAAGGCCTTCGACAGGATCAAGGAGTACTTGTCAAACTGCCAGTTTTTGTCCCGCCCGAGCCAGGTAGACCCCTATTACTCTACCTTGCGGTGTTGGAAGGAGCGTTTGGTTGTGTTCTGGGGCAGCATGATGAAATGGGGAGAAAAGAGAAGGCCATCTATTATCTCAGCAAGAAGTTCACCCCGTACAAAGCCCGATATTCTCTATTGGAGCGCACCTGGTGTGCTTTGACTTGGGTAGCTCAGAAGCTGAGGCACTATTTCTGTGCCTATACTACGTATCTTATATCAAGGATGGATCCATTGAAGTACATCTTTCAGAAGCCCATGCCCACTGGCAAGCTAGCCAAGTGGCAAATCCTGCTGAGTGAATTCGACATTGTCTACGTGACCCAGACAGTAGTCAAAGGACAGGCATTGGCAGATCACCTTGCCGAGAATCCCGTGAACGGAGAATACAAACCCCTAAAGACGTATTTTCCTGACGAAGAGGTATCATTCATAGGAGAGGATATTGTAGAATCCTATGATGGTTGGAGAATGTTTTTCGATGGAGCAGCAAATTTCAAAGGAGTTGGCATAGGAGCAGTCCTAGTATCATAAACTGGCCAGCATTATCTTGTGTCTGCCAAACTCAGGTTCTCGTGCACCAACAATATGGCCGAGTACGAAGCCTGCATCTTAGGGCTCAAGATGGCCATTGACATGAACATCCAAGAGTTGCTAGTAATTGGAGACTCAGACTTGCTTATACATCAGGTCCGAGAAGAATGGGCAACCAAGAACTCCAAGATACTCCCATACATGCACCATGTACAGGAGTTGAGAAAGAGGTTCACAAAGACGGAATTCCAACATGTTCCCAGAGTCCAGAATGAGTTCGCCGATGCATTGGCTACCCTAGCCTCTATGATACAACATCCAGATAAGAACTTCATCGATCCCATTCCCGTGAAGATCTATGATCAGCCAGCTTACTATGCTCATGTCGAAGAAGAAGCAGATGTAAAACCTTGGTTTCATGATATCAAGGAATATTTGGCAAAAGGAGAATATCCTGAGCTCGCAAATGCTACTCAGAAGCGCACACTTCGGAGATTGTCTAACAATTTCTTTCACAGCAGAGGAATCTTGTATAGGAGGACTCCGGATTTGGGATTACTAAGGTGCGTCGACGCAAAAGAAGCATCCAGGTTACTAGATGAAATCCATGCCGGGACCTGCGGGCGACATATGAACGGTTTTGTCTTAGCCAAGAAGATACTCCGGGCAAGTTATTTTTGGATGACTATGGAGACGGATTGCATCCAGTATGTCTGAAAGTGCCACCGCTGTCAGATACATGCCGACATGATAAAGGTGCCTCCAAATGAGCTTAATGCAACAAGCTCGCCATGGCCGTTCGCCGCATGGGGAATGGATGTTATCGGACCAATCGAACCTGCCGCATCAAACGGGCATAGGTTTATCCTAGTAGCAATTGACTATTTCACCAAATGGGTTGAAGCAGAATCTTACAGAGCAGTGACTAAGAAAGTCGTGGCAGATTTTTTCCGTGACCGTATCGTTCGTCGATTTGGGATTCCAGAATCAATCATTACTCACAATGGCTCCAACCTCAACAGTGACTTGATGAAAGCTATGTGTGAGACCTTCAAGATAAAACACAGGAACTCCATAGCTTACAGGCCTCAGATGAATGGAGCCGCAAAAGCCGCCAATAAGAACATTAAGAAGATACTAAGGAAGATGATAGAAAAGCATAAGCAGTGGAATGAGAAGTTATCATTTGCTTTATTGGGGTACCGCACCACAGTCCGCACATCAATAGGGGCAACTCCCTACGTGCTGGTTTACGGTACAGAAACGGTCATTCCCGCCGAGGTAGAAATTCCCTCCCTAAGAGTCATACAGGAAGCAGAACTCGATGACGCAGAATGGGTAAAAATTCCCTCCCTAAGTATAGCCATTTATGATTTCTTTATGTAATTTGAACTACGTCTAACCTGATTCCCGTTTAATAGGGGATACGTAGGCAGCCTTATGGGTTCGGTCACAATTCAATAAAATTGGAAACTGGGCAGAATTTTGAGGAGGACCCTCAAAATTCAGAAGTAATTCCAGCCGATCATCGCAAGCAACCGTCAGAAGCAGCAACCCAGTAAGCTGGGGCAGAATTTTGAGGAGGACCCTCAAAATTCCGAAGCGAGAAAGGTTGCAATATCCTGAACCGCGTTACAGTCGTCGGTTCATCTAAAAACTATTTCTTAAATATACACTCATGTCCTATTTTTGACAAACTCATGCATGACTGTTACCAAAATTGCTCTGTTTAGCAACGCTACCCCCAATGATACGCACAGTATCACCAAAAACAGAGCCAAGCAGGTCAAGCAAAGTCGACGCGGACACGAACTAACCTTCCCCCCCCCCTACAAAACTCATGATTTTTCTTTGGATGCAGGCACCCAAGTCGCAAAATCATGTATTATACGCTCATTTCAGGAATACAACCCTCAGAATCGTCGCACCTATTCACATTTGCCATCCGCATACAATATCCCCAGCATTCGCAGTATCTTAATCAGCTACCAACTATCAGTTAAGAATTGTTATTACTATTCGTCTTTCATCTCCTGCATAAGGCTACTATTCTGCCTTCCGAGACTAAGCATTGTCTCCATCTGCATTTCTGCATTGCATAAGGCTACCATTATGCCTTCCAAGACTAAGCTCTGTCTCCATTTGCATTCCTGCATTGCATATGGCCACCATTCTGCCTTCCGAGACTAAGCATTGTCTCCATTTGCATAAGGCTACCATTCTGTCTCCCGAGGTTAAGCTCTACCTCCATCTGCATGGCTGAAAAATTGCCACCTTTATTTACACTTGCATCGGCTGAAAGATCGCCACCTTTATTTATGTCTTACACCTACTGCATCTCATGGGCTGAAAGATTGCCAAATTGTCCAAAGGTGTCATTGTTCGGAGGCACCATTTGCATAGCCCGACAACGCCATGCCATGGCCTGAGGACCCCTCTTAATCTCTAGCATATCATTATTCAAAGGCATCATAGTTCGGAGGCATCATTCTCATAGCCCGAGAGCATCATTTCATAGCCTGTGAATCCTTTATTATACGCTTCATGGCCCAGGACATCATGGTCTAAGGTCGTCATCCTAACCGTCCGAAGACAGCATTCATGGTCCGACGGGAATTTGCATCACGTTTAAATTTTTTCGCACAACATACCACTTGTATTGCTTATTTGCAGGTAAACCGGCTAGCAATGGCCGTCTCAGCAGGAGCGATCCCGCTCCAGTTCTCGCAGCCCTATTAGGCTTTAACCACCCATCCCAACCTGAATATCGCGTCCGTTCTTGAAAGATCTCCATCGGCATATTCCGCCGACGGATCCTGAACTACATATGGCCTAATTCCTGTAAGACCAGGGATATGTAGGCAGCTCAGGAACCAGATCACGGTCAATTTCTTCAAACCACTTCATTCGGTCAAAATTGGCCATCATATCTTTACCCGACAATTCTTTCATCCTTCCCGGGTAAAGAGGGGCAGCTGTTGATATCCAATTTTTGCCTATGTATTCTTTGCATACAAATACTTTCAAAATAGCATATATATGCATATATAAGTATGCCCAAGTGTTTCAGTATTTTTCTTAATTCTTAAAAGATTTTTTAAATCAATTTATTGTCCATTTTAGCAGTACAAAAATCAATAATTATTCCCAAATTTATCATTCTTGTGAATAATTTATTTTATTCCCATACTTATGCCAAAATATCGCTAAAGTAATTTTTATACATTTTTACAAATTTATTT
>NW_017687263.1:3325-6141 GCF_001879085.1 Nicotiana attenuata | reverse complement strand
TTTACTGAATCAATGAATTCCTAGCTATAAAATAAGAGTGTGAAAACAAATTAAATTTAAGAGTTAGACTAAGTATTGCATAATGCAAAAACGAACTAACATGATTTACAAGGTTAAAGAATAATACTTATTTTAGTTTGAGATGAGGAATTATTTTTGATTTGTGAAGAGCAACGATATACAATAAATAATATTGCATATCTCGAATCTCATTAAGTAAAGTCAATAATAAAAATATGTAATAATAAAAGTCTTCTGAGCAACATAGTGAAATGTTAAAAATATCAAGAAATTTCTCATGTAGAAAGTTTTCAATAATAAAATAAAATAGAAAAAATATCGTTAATAGACGTAATACAAAATAAAAAAATATTAAAACATTAGATAAAAAAGTAAGTGAGGAAAACTAATCAAAACATCATAATATAAAAAATATAAAAAATAGGGCACAGAAATTTTAAAAATAAAATAAAGTAGGAAATATAAAATTATTATTTATATATTAAATATTCGAAAAACTGTTAACAATATAAGAAACAAAAACATTAAAAAATTAGGAGAAATAAAAATATATATCGATATATAAAATGGAGTAATGGTACTAACACATTAATAAAAGCTTTTATATCTATGTAATAATACGAAATAGCCGATAATGTAATAAATTAAAATAATAAATAGAAAAATTAATTAAAGCTATATAATTAGTTTCCTTTAATTTTATTATTTTATTTTTGGTTACACTGCATTAAAGATACAAAATAACAGTTGATAATTTTATTAAAATAATATGATTAATATTTTTTTTAATGTTATTCGCGCATCGTGCGGGTTCTAATACTAGTTATATTAAAAGGAGAGTAGTGAAGCATGTGGTTAAGCCAAGTGGCAAGCTAAAAAGAAGTCACTTGGCAATTTTAAGACAACATTAAAAATTTGAATTATAAATGAAAACATAATTAATGTAAGTAGTTTAATAAATCTTATACTCCATCTAAATAAATCTTAGACAAATCTAATCTATATATCTACATTTAAATTTATATTTACATGTATATTTGTAGATATATCTATATTGATTCACCCATAGATATTTTATCTATGTTAGCTAGAAATATGGAGGTAAAAAAATAAATAAAAATTATAATAGAAAAAAATAAAAAATAATATAGAAAGACGTAGATTTAGATAACCTGTGACTATTTATACTTTGGAGTAAGTTAAAATTAAATAAAAATTTACTTAAGATATTAAAGATTTATTAGGTTTAAAAATTTAATAAATTCAAGCGGCAAAATAAGATTTTACTAAAGTATATAAATTATTTACAAGGCAAGAAAAATATAAATAATTAGTAAAAAATATTTTAATAACAAAAATAATAATGTCATATTAATATTGATAAATCGGGCAAACGAATATTTAATACGTAAATATTACTACAACATTCAGATATAATGGGTTCAAACAATTAAGAAAATATTTTTTTGTGATTAATATTTGAATTGAGTGTAGTTAGTTTAAATATGAAAGCATAGCATAACTTTTTGAAAATGCAGTCAAATTTAGAAAATAGAATAATAAAACTTATTTGAATTTGAGAAAGTTTTTAAATTTTATCTATATTATATTAGAATGGGTGTGGTATAAATAGATATTAAATTTAAACAAGCTAAAAAATCCATATGACAATGTAATAATATTAGGTATTGAATACAAAATATCAAAAAAACAAAAATAGAGTTTTTTTTTTTAGATTTTTTATCATAGAAATAAACGGTAAAACTTATTTAAATTTGAGATGAGAAAGTTTTTTATATTATGATAAGAAAAGTCATAATATGAATAGGTCCATGTAACTAAAATCTAATAGATAAAATTAAAAACTAAAAATATTGAATAATAAAAATAAATTAGAGATAATGTGAGGATATTTATAAATCATAAGTTTAGAAAATAAAATAAATTAAATATACAAACTTAAAATTAGAAAGGGAAAGGCTAACTAAATTAGAAACTAGAAAGTTGTTAAAATTAAATATACAATACTTAAAATTAGCAAAATTATGTTAAATTATTTAAAAATTTACTATTAGAAATAATTGAATTTGAAATTAATAAGTTTGTAAACTATGATTAGAATGCTCAAACTATGGATACTATCATGAAATTGAAGTCTTGTTTATGAAAATAACTAAAATACAAAATAAATTTCTAATATAGGTAATTATACTAATGAAAATTAAAAATTAAATTTGTATTAAAGCTAAAAAGAAAGAAAATTTACATAAAAAATAAGCTGACAGTGAAAATATTACTACAACATTTAGATATAATGTGTTCAAACAACTAAGAAAATATTTTTCTATCATTAATATCTGAATTGAGTGTAGTTAGTATAAGTTTGAAAGTATAGCGAAATTTTTTGAAATTGCGTTTCAATTTAGAAAATAAAATGATAAGAATTATTTGAATTTGAGATGAGATTTTTTTTTATTTCATAATTTTTTTATTTTGGCAATTATTACGGAAAGAAATAAAATGACAGTAAATATATTACTACATACATATAATATGTTCAAACAATTAAGAAATTATTTTTCTAATACTAAAAAAAATTTAAGAATATAAAATAACTTTCTAATATATTTATTAATGAAAATTAAAATTAAATTTATATCTTAAAGCTAAAAAAATTTAACTGCATCTAAATCAAAAATAATTATAGCAGAACTCTATACATTTGGAACATAATCATCAAATAACTTATGTATTAATATTTTAGCCTACATCAATTTTATAATTTAAAATAAAAT
>NW_017687263.1:0-3160 GCF_001879085.1 Nicotiana attenuata | reverse complement strand
TATATATATATATAATTTATTTTTATTTATATATATTAAATATAAAAAAGACAAAAACCCTTGACTTTCCATTACTCTGTCTGTCTCTAAGACTAACGCACCTAAACATAATTCCTGAATAATCAAAAAGACAGAATCACAGAAACCCTAACGCCTAAACCAGCAGCCAACAGTCCTCGTCGACTTCCACCAGCCACCGGTCTCCCTCTCGCCGTCTCGCCTCTCCCTCTCGCCATAGCCAGAGCAGCAGTCAGCAGATGGTAAGTTATAATGATCGATCGAATTTGATTAGCTAAATATTTTCAACCAACCTTATTGTTATTTTTTTTATTGATTTTCTAAATTTGTTGTCATAATGAGGATAAACCAAGCTCCCTCTTCTGATATCTGTGATGAAGTTGGTGGCAGAATCGAACCATTAACTTAATATTGCCATTCCTGAATGATTTTTCATATTTATTAAATTTTAAAAAATTATCTTTTTTGGTTGATGATGGTGATGAAGCAATAATTTTTCCAACACTTGGACTGATGTTTATTCAAGTGATGATACTTATATTGCAGCTGAATCACATAATGCGTACTTATTGCAGTTTTACTGTTTTATTTTATGTGTCACATATTCTAACTGTTTTAAGTAGATCTACATTTGTTTTAACTTGTTCAATATCTCCATATTCTTTTGTCTTACACTCGCAATACTTCAGTGTTATTATTTGTTCCCGAATTTGATTTATCTTAGGTGCTTGGTATTCATTACTAATTTGTTGCTAAACGATTTGTTGGTTTACTAAATTTTGGGTATCTGAGTATTGATTAGCTGATTTTAGATTCAGTTTGACACATTTGTTCGATGATTTCATGGGATTTCTGTTCCAAAAGCTGTTGAAATAAGAACCTGCCATTGATTGTTTCACGAAATGAAAGAAGAGGAGATCTTTCTTACAACATGGAATGCTTTGCGGTTCATTACAACTTGATGTCTTTATTCTCATTCCTTTTATAAGCTACTGTTTCTGCACACTAAGTGCAATTGTCCTTTGTGGTCTCCCAGATTCCTCCATATGTTGGTCACTAGTTGCGTTGTTCTTTTGTATCATTATTTAGTTACTTTGCCCTGTAGTCTTGGTTGGTTCTTCTTTTTCAGCCATTCCATATCACTATGTAGTTTTAGAGGTGATGATTTTGGTAGTGAATATAGATTTTCAAGTGCTAAAATTTCTGATGTTACAGGTGGTTTGTTATTTGATTATGATCATGAGCCAAGAAAGAGTGGTAGTAATCTCAAACTGATATTTGATTCCTTTATCGTGAAGGCTTTGATTAAGGCTTTAAGTTCATGTGAATTTCCATAGCTTGATGTGTCCAAATCATACAATCTTGATGGCATATACACTTTCTACCTTTAGCTGCAACAACACACATTGTTAAGATTGAATAAGCTTGAATTTCACATAGAATGAGATTTTTTTGTTGTTGTAATGAACTTACTGCTGGTAAAGACCAGCTTCCCCGACATAGAGAAAACGTGACATTAGGTTCTGGATACCCGAGACCATATGTATTCCTCAATACTCTTTCTTTATCACCTGTCAACCCCTTATAAATCCAAAATGATTGAATTCGTCAAGATAGAGAATGATATGAAAGCTCATAGTGTTTAAGTGTCATGTAAGCTTTGGCTAGAGCTGTGCACTCACATGGTCAGCGTCTCTTGGATGCCTGAGGATGAAGTTTGCTAAGCTGATGTAAGTACAATCAGACCATAGAAAAGTGTAACAACATTTAAGAAACTATGTTGATGTAAGTGTCATGTATGCTTTAACTTTACCACCTCTTTTCACGAGGCATATACACTTCCTGTGACAAATTGAGAAAACATAAGTCTCTCCCCAAGTTTGCTAAGCTGATTTAATATCTTTAGAAACTATGTTTGTGTTAATATAGGTTTTTAATCCTGATGATTTTCTTGTGTTTTTCATGTAATTGAAATAGGAGAAGAAGTAGAGATGGAAGTTGGAACTGGACAATGTGGGACGCAGGAACGGTTGTAGAAAACAAATGTGCACAATTTTAAAATGGACAGTGTTCATTTTTATACTCTGCTTTGGGTTTAGGATGTACTGTAGCGTACAATTTAGTGATTTACAAATGTGTTCTGCTTTTTCACTCATTGTTATGTAGGCAGACCAGTAGTTTCGATTTCTGTATATAGACTCAATGTGTAATTTTGAAATCTGAATTTGTATGCTAGGCTGTTAACAAATCATTAATGCACGCAATTTAGGTTGAATTAGGCCGATAAACCGCCCGATAACCGCCCGATAACCGCCCGATAAGAGGTAAATCGATACCAATCCGCCCGATATCTTATCGGGTGGCTAGAGGATTAATACATTTAAAAGCCGATAACCGTTAAGCCAAACCGTTAAGAGTAAATAACCGCCCAATCCGCCCGATAAGAAGCCCTAATGAGGAGTCCAACTCCTGATGATGCGGATGATGAACACGTTGTTGAAACGGTCAAAATCTTGAGAGAGTGTGACGACCCGACCCGTCGTCTCATGTGTTACTGACCCGTTCTCCCCGTTTATTGCTTCTTCATGTTCCATTATCGGCATTTGGTGAGTTAGAGTCGAATTGGTTTGGTTTTGGTAGAAAATGAGACATTTAGTCTCTTTAAGGAAGGCTTATATTGGAAAAGTCAACCGGATGTTGACTAATGAGTTAGAGGGCTCGGATGTGATTTCCGGTGATTCGGTTAGCTTCGGGGGATGATTTGTGACTTAGGAGCGTGATCGGAAGTGATTTTGGAGGTCCGGTGTAGAATTAGGCTTGAATTGGCGAAGCTAGTATTTTGGCGAATTCCGGTTGGTAGGTGAGATTTTGATTCGGGGCTCGGAATGGAATTCCGAGAGTTGCAGCAACTTCGTTAGGTGATTTTGGATATGTGTGCAAAATTTCAGGTCATTCGGAGGTGTCTTGGTCGGGTTTTTGATCAAATGCGTATTTCGGAAGTTTTGAAGAAACTTAGGCCTGAATCCGATGTGATTTAATGGTTTTATCGTTGTTTGATGCGTTTTGAAGATTGGAACAAGTTTGAATAATGTTTTAGGATGTGTTGGTACCTTTGGTTGGGTCCCGGGGGGTCCCGGGTGGA
>NW_017687262.1:5145-6141 GCF_001879085.1 Nicotiana attenuata | reverse complement strand
TTCTGAGTTGATTTGGAAGATGATTCTCAGCTAGAAGCTTTAATTGAAGGTTTGACCAGTTTGACTTTTTAGTACTTGACCTCGGATCGGATTTCTGATGGTTCCGTTTGCTCTGTTGGGTGATTTTGGACTTAGGAGTGCGTCCATATTGTGATTTGGAGGTCCGTAACGGAATTTGGCTTGAAATGGCAAAAGTTGAAATTTTGGAAAGTTTGACCAGGAGTGCAATTTTTGATATCAGTGTCGGATTTCGTTTCTGAAAGTTGGAGCAGGTCCGTAATGTCAAATGTGACTTATATGCATAATTTGAGGTCAATCGGACGTGATTTGTTAGGTTTCGACATCAGTTGTGGAAGTAGAAGTTTTAAAGTTCAATGATTTCGAGTTGAGGTGTGATTCGTCGTTTCGATGTTGTTATGTGTGTTTTGAGGCCTCGAGTAGGTCTGTGTTATGTTATGGGACTTGTTGATATATTTGTTCGGGGTCCTGAGTGGCTCGGGTGAGCTTCGGACGAGGTGCGGATCATTTTCATTTCATGTTGCAATGCTGAAGATTTCTAGTTCTGGTATGGCCACACCTGCGGCTGGTTTGCACAGGTGCGATGGCCGCAGATGCGAGCCTGTAACGACCCGGCCGGTCATTTCATGAGTTATAGCCCTGTTTTCCCCATTTCTGTTTCTTTATGTGTTCTTCAGCTGTATTTCATCGTACCGTGTTGGTTGGTTCGGGTTCGGAGTGGTTTCGGTGTGGAATGAGACACTTAGTCTCCTATTTAGAAGTTTAAGTTGGAAAAGTCTACTGGCTGTTGACTTATGTGTAAACGATCACGGATGTGAATTCTGATGATTCGATTAGCTTCGTAAGGTGATTTTGGACTCGGGAGCGTGTCAGGAATGTGATTTTGAGGTCCGCGGTATAATTAGGCTTGAATTGGCGAAATTGGAAATTTGGCGATTCTCGATAGGCAGTGAAAATTTTGATATCGGGGTCGGAATG
>NW_017687262.1:0-1385 GCF_001879085.1 Nicotiana attenuata | reverse complement strand
GTTCTCAGCTCAAAACGTCAATAAAATATTGTTTAAGTTTTCAAATCTTAGAAAAATGGCTGAGTTTGCAAAACAGTATTAAAACCCTGGACCGAGATCAAGTAATATGCAAAGTAATGCGAAAACAGTGATATCAATCCCTGAAGGATTCACATAGTTGGCACGAAGCCCAAACATGGCAATCAGCCCACATTATGATGATAACAAGTAGTTTCAGTCAAATAAGTAGTAATTTCATCAATCGGGACGGACCAAGTCACAATCCCCAAAGGTGCTCTACCCCACGCTCGCTATCCGGAGTGCAAGTCACCTCAATACAACACTATGATGTGCAAATCCGGGGTTTCAAACCCTCAGACTATCATTTACAATCATTACTCACCTCGAACCGGTGAAATCTCTAGCTCGCGACGCCTTTGCCCCTCAAATCGGCCTCCACGCGCGTCGAATCTATCCAACATCAGAGCGAATACATCACAATATGCCAAGGGAACAATACCCAATCGAAAACAATCAAAATATAGCAAAAATCTCGAAACTAGCAAAACCCGAGCCCCGGGCCCACTTCTCGAAAACGGATGCCCAGCCATTGGTTAGAAATGAAGATCTATGATCTCAGAATCAGCTTCAAGTTCATGCTATTTTCTAATTTTAAAAGTTAAACTAACACAAAAACTAAACTATACTAAGGCTAATGAATAATCAAAGTCTAACAGTCCAAACAGTCCATTACAATCCAGATTAATTGCAATAAAAAACAATAAGGCCATAAAACAGTCAGAATTTACAACAAAAAAAATCATGCGCCAACTTCATTTCATTTTTCAACTTGAGATCTACATTGAAACGGATTCAGGGAGTGTACCTGGAAGTTAAAACACAATAAGAAGAAGGAAGAATCAGCAAGCAGTAACGAGCAGCAGTTAAACCAATAGCAACATGATCACCTTCGACCCAAAACAGTGTCACAGCAACCAGGAATGATTTGCAGAAGGATAAACACCAGTAAACCACTGAAAACAGCTCAGACTGAGCCAAACAAACTCGAAATCAACCCGGAATTCTTCTGAACTTGAACCAACGAGATCTGGAAACACTCAAACCATTTTTGACCTTCTATGAACTGAGAATTTGATCTAAACTTAACCTAAGAAAACTTCAATGGAATAGTATTTTTGGAGTTTTTGCTATTTTTTTTTTGAGTTTTTTTTTCGTTAAATTAAGTATCTAGAATGAAATTTTTAACTTCTCAGCTTTCTAAACTTCTGTTTGTAATTTGTAAATTCAAATTTACTGAACTCTCCAACTTGTGTGTATTTTTAGTTATCTCTAAACTTGTGTAACTAAGGCTAGTAGTAGACTGCCTTTTACTAGGTCAAAAGTTA
>NW_017687261.1:5298-6141 GCF_001879085.1 Nicotiana attenuata | reverse complement strand
ACAAAATTAAAATTTGACATTTTTTGGCTATTTTTGCAAAAGGGAGGTTGGACCCGATGAGGGTTGCCTACGTATCACACATCCGGTGAGAATCAAACCAGCGTAGTTCGGGCAGATTTGCCAAAATTAAAACTATTTTGACCAACAATTTTTTTAAAATATTTTCCTTATTTTTTTTTCAAAAATCCGGCTGCATTTCGGTACTATTTGGGCATTGGGTTTTTTCAAAACAAAAGGTTATCCTCACTGTTTTTCTCAATTTTCTCTCATTATATACAAACCGGTCAACATGCAAAGCCAAGCAAATAAATGCGCAAGTAGCACGTAAGATGCATTAGGATGGTCAATTCATTTCAGGTCACCTGTCATAGACGGACCCAACCACTGTGTTGAGTCCCCTAAGTCAACTGCACATGATGCAAACAAACGTCCTACTAGGGATCCGACATGAGGTTTTGTTCTTCTAGGTTTAAACCCTAGGTTTATTGGTCTAGACCTGGCTTACTCGACCGGACAACTCGAGCCGAGGGGGAGGCAGCGTACCGGGGATACAGAAGCTCCGCCGGCTTAGCAACTTATCCAAACCTCGTTCTAAATTGGGAAAACTCTAAACAGAAGAGAAGCTACACGAAGTGCACCCTTCTCCATGATATAGAAGACTCAGAGAGAGGAAGGGATTCGCGACAGTTTATATATACAATTTCAACAAATATCAAAGCGGTAAAACATTTAGCACATATAGCATGGAAGATGTAGGAAAATCAGATAAAGCCAAATATAACAATTATACTAAGCTCAAATTCTTGAACCCTGAATCGAAATTCTGGGTTCGTAAATCCCCAG
>NW_017687261.1:0-674 GCF_001879085.1 Nicotiana attenuata | reverse complement strand
ACTGGATTTGCAAATACGGCCTTTCAGCACTTCTGGGAGGAAGATTTTAAGGTTGTGCCCGCAAACCATGTAAAAATGACTCAGGGTGGCTATTCTTGAAAAAACGGTCTTCCGGCGTCTTTTTGGGGACATTCGGCTTATTTTAGACAGGAATGGCATCACCCGACTTATTTATGACACAAAATTAAAATTTGACATTTTTTGGCTATTTTTGCAAAAGGGAGGTTGGACCCGATGAGGGTTGCCTACGTATCTCACATCCGGTGAGAATCAAACCAGCGTAGTTCGGGCAGATTTGCCAAAATTAAAACTATTTTGACCAACAATTTTTTTTCAAATATTTTCCTTTATTTTTTTTTTCAAAAATCCGGCTGCATTTCGGTACTATTTGGGCATTGGGTTTTTTCCAAAACAAAAGGTTATCCTCACTGTTTTTCTCAATTTTCTCTCATTATATACAAACCGGTCAACATGCAAAGCCAAGCAAATAAATGCGCAAGTAGCACGTAAGATGCATTAGGATGGTCAATTCATTTCAGGTCACCTGTCATAGACGGACCCAACCACTGTGTTGAGTCCCCTAAGTCACTATTCTGATTAACCTGAAATCAAAACCAACGATTTACATAAGTCAGAATGCATAATACGGGCTAGTCATGCCCGAGAACTGCGAG
>NW_017687260.1:5414-6142 GCF_001879085.1 Nicotiana attenuata | reverse complement strand
GAGGTTCGGACAAGTTGCAAAGCCGGTGAAGCTTCTCTATTCCCGGTACGCTGCCCCCCCTCGGCTCGAGCTGTCCGCTCGGGTAAGGCCAGGTCTAGAACAAATAATCCCAGGTTTTTAAACCTTAAGAATAACATAGCCTCATGCTGGATCCCTAGTAAGAACACTTGTTTGTCATCACGTGCATTTGACTTTGGGGACTCAACACAGGGGTTGGGGTTCGTCTAGGACAGGTGTACCCGAAATCAAAAGACCATCCTGCTACATTTTACTTTGCTACTTGCACATTTATTTTGATTCGGATTGCATGTTGACCAGCTTCTAGAATAGGGAAGAAAAATTGAGAAAAACCAAAATTGTGGTAGGAGAGAGGAAATTACCCGCCTGTGAAGAACCTGGTGTCCAAAATATCCCGAAACCCTGCCGAAATTTTTTGTAAAAAAAACAAAACAAAAAAAGAAGGAAAAGACTATTTCAAAGTATTTTTCTTGTTGCGTCAAAATTGGCCGAACTACGTGGGTTTGATTCATACCGGATGTGGGATACGTAGGCAACCCTCATCGTGTCCAGCCCCACTTTTTTTCTTTTGAAAATCTTGAAAAAAATAATAGGAAGCGTCGTCATTTTGTCGTTAATAAAGTGGGTCATGCCGTTCTTGTCTAAATAGCCGAATGTCCCAACGGGACGCTGAAAGGCTATTTTTGTCAAGAATAGCCGCTGACTGTGTT
>NW_017687260.1:0-793 GCF_001879085.1 Nicotiana attenuata | reverse complement strand
TATAAAATCACTTTTAGTATTTTTACATTAATATTTATAGGTTATTAATTGGTCCAGTACCTTTAATTTATTTTCAAATCATTTTTACTATTTTCATAAAATAATAAAAGAGGGAAAATTGGCTATTTAACAAACAGCCCTTTGTAATTTCGATTTTAGCCAATTTGGCCATACCCCCTATCAGATTTATTGGCCCAATATCCTAATTAAATTAACCCAGCCCAATCCCTAAAAATAACCCGGTCCAATCTTTCTTTAATCTGAGCCGTTGATCAAATGAGATCAACGGCCCAGATTTAATTCACTTAATTAAATCCAATTACCCCCCGGACCCTTCATTTTCACGAGACTGTCTCTCTCTCTATCTCGTCTCTTCCTCTCCCTTCTCTCTAGAACCTTCTGGTTCTCTCTTCTCCGATGATCTCCACCGCCTCTCCGGCCATCTCCAATCTCACCCCATTCGACCATCAACCGCCATGAAGCCCTAGCTCACCGATTCCCTCTATTTTGAGACCCCAGAAACCCCCACCATGCGAATCAATCCCTAAAAGTTCCGCCTGGTTTGTTTTCGGCCATCTCCGGCCACCTCCCTTCAACCCCAAGGCTCTGATGAGCCTCTCATCGTCCCGTTCAACACCTCTAGGACCTTCAAGGTTTATGGACCATGGTGATTTGAACCTGGAGTTCCTGGTTCTGCTATTTGTGAGTTCTCCGGTGTGATTTCAAGCGAAATCATACCCTATATGTCACGATCTATGTAAGTTTCAACTAGGTTCTCTCCACTTCTACGTTA
>NW_017687259.1:5414-6142 GCF_001879085.1 Nicotiana attenuata | reverse complement strand
GTTTAATCCTAGATACTGGGCGTCACTTAGACTTATTTGAAACTTTTTATGTACCTTCTCTTTCAAGAAATTTAATTTCCTTGTCTAAGTTAGATAAAGCTGGATATTTTTTAAATTTTGGCAATGGATGTTTCAGTTTGTTTAAGCATAATCATCTTATTGGTTCTGGTATTATTTGTGATAATCTCTACAAATTGAAGCTTGATAATCTGTTTGCCGAAACCCTCCTAACTCTGCATCATAATGTTGGAACCAAACGTAGTTTGGTGAATGAACATTCAACTTGCTTGTGGCATAAACGTTTAGGTCACATATCCAAAGAAAGACTGGAAAGGCTAGTTAAGAATGAAATCCTTCCACATTTAGATTTTACGGACCTTAATATTTGTGTGTATTGTATTAAAGGAAAACAAACAAAACACACAAAGAAAAGAGCCACAAGAAGCACTCAGCTTCTTGAAATTATACACACCGATATATGTGGTCCTTTTGATGTCACTTCTTTCAGTAAGGAAAGATATTTTATCACCTTTATTGATGACTTTTCACGTTATGGATATGTCTATTTGTTGCATGAAAAATCTCAAGCAGTGAATGCCTTAGAGGTATTTATTAATGAGGTTGAAAGACAACTAGACAGAAAGGTGAAAATAATCAGGTCAGACAGAGGTGGTGAGTATATGGAAGATATGACGAAACTGGACAACACCCGTGGTCCATTGCTAAAT
>NW_017687259.1:0-2628 GCF_001879085.1 Nicotiana attenuata | reverse complement strand
AAGAGCAGCTTGATTATCACACACAAGTCCCATCTGACTAATCTCACCAAATTTCAACTCCTTGAGCAAATGTTTGATCCAAATTAGCTCACATGTGGCCATAGCCATTGCTCGATATTCTGCTTCTGCACTAGACCCAGCAACCACATTCTGTTTCTTGCTCTTCCAAGACACCAAATTTCCTCCTACTAAGACACAATACCCAGACGTAGAACGTCTATCAGAAGGTGATCCTGCCCAATCAGCATCTGAGTATCCAACGATCTGCTCATGGCCTCGATCTTCAAAAAATAAGCCTTTGCCTGGAGCTGATTTTATATACCAAAGAATGCGGACAACTGCATCCCAATAATCACAGGGAGAATCCATAAACTGACTCACAACACTCACAGGAAAGGAAATGTCAGGTCTAGTCACTGTGAGGTAATTTAATTTACCAACCAACCGCCTATATCTTGCGGGATCGCTAAGAGGC
Organism: Nicotiana attenuata; assembly: GCF_001879085.1. Lineage (NCBI taxonomy): Eukaryota > Viridiplantae > Streptophyta > Magnoliopsida > Solanales > Solanaceae > Nicotiana > Nicotiana attenuata. Next base: position 2,153 of record NW_017687259.1, on the reverse strand, counting down.
TCCCCCTGTCCTGGCAGAAATTTAGAATTCGGATCCATCGGAGTGTCAACAGGTCTACAACCTGTCATTCCTGTCTCCTCAAGAATATCTAAGGCATACTTCCGTTGTGAGATCACAATACCTGAGCTAGACTGAGCGACCTCAATACCCAGAAAATATTTTAATCTGCCCAGATCCTTAGTCTGAAAGTGCTGAAAGAGATGTTGCTTCAACTTACTAATACCATCCTGATCATCGCCGGTAATAACAATATCGTCAACATAAACGACCAGATAAATACAGAGATTTGAAGCAGAATGTCGATAAAATACAAAGTGATCAGCTTCACTACGAGTCATGCCAAACTCCTGAATAACTGTGCTGAACTTACCAAACCAGGCTCGAGGAGACTGTTTTAGACCATAGAGGGACCGGCGCAACCGACGTACAAGGCCACTAGACTCCCCCTGAGCAACAAATCCAGGTGGTTGCTCCATATAAACCTCATCCTCAAGGTCACCGTGAAGAAAAGCATTCTTAATGTCCAACTGATAGAGAGGCCAATGGCGAACAACAACCATGGATAGAAAAAGGCGGACTGATGCAATTTTAGCCACGGGAGAGAAAGTATCACTGTAATCGAGTCCAAATATCTGAGTATATCCTTTGGCAACAAGACGAGCCTTAAGTCGATCAACCTGGCCATCTGGACCAACTTTAACTGCATACACCCAACGACAACCAACAGTCGATTTACCTGAAGGAAGAGGAACAAGCTCCCAAGTACCACTCGTATGTAAAGCAGACATCTCGTCAATCATAGCCTGTCGCCATCCGGGATGAGACAGTGCTTCACCTGTAGACTTAGGAATGGAAACAGAGGAAAAAGATGACACAAATGCACAATGGGATGGTGAGAGACGATGGTAACTTAAACCGATATAATGAGGATTAGGATTAACTGTGGACCGTATACCTTATAGAAACCCCAAATTGATTTTGAATTTCAGCATGGAAGGTCTGAAAAATAGAAAACAACTCAGATCGATTTTTCATTAAAAATATCCAAGTGCACCTGGAATAATCATCAATGAAACTGACAAAGTAGCGAAATCCTAAGGTAGAGCTAACCCGACTAGGACCCCAAACATCTGAATGGACTAAAGTAAAAGGTGACTCTGCTCGATTGTCAAGACGCCGCGGGAAATGGGAGCGGGTATGCTTACCGAGCTGACACGACTCACACTCTAGAGTGGACAAGTGAGATAAGCCAGGTACCATTTTCTGAAGTTTTGATAAACTGGGATGTCCTAACTGTTTATGTAATAAATCTGGTGAATCAGTAACGGGAGAAGTTATTGGAGGAAGACAAGATGCGAGTCCATGTGATTTTGCAAGGATAAGGTAATAAAGTCCATCTGATTCACGTCCAGTACCAATGATCCGCCCTGTACTGCGTTCCTGTATAAAAACAAGGTCATCAAGAAATAAAACAGCCGATTTAAGTGATTTGGCTAAGCGACTAACGGCTATGAGATTAAAAGGACTACCAGGAACGTAAAGAACTGAGTCTAAAGGTAAGGAAGGAAGTGGACTTGCTTGACCTATTGCAGTTGCCATGGCTTGAGACCCATTGGCCATTGTGACTGTTGGAAGAGATTGAGAATATGAGATACTAGTGAAAAGAGATTTGTTACCAGAAATATGATCAGATGCACCTGAATCAATGACCCAAGACTCAGAGGGTGTACATTGGGAGAAACCAGTCATGCTACTATTTGTTGGAACGACGGAGGTTAATCCTGAAGATGTTTGTTTACGTGCTTTGTACTGAAGGAACTCAATATAATCCGGTAAAGAAACCATCTGGATTGGATTTATTGCATTTAATCCAGCGGATTGTGAGGCAAAAGCTTCAGGTATTAATTCCATTATAATATTGTGCCGGAAAAAAGCAGAAAATCGCCGGGATCACTGTTCACGCCGGAAAAATCACTGTAGCTCGCCGGAAAATTCCAAAGTGGTCGGAATTGAAAATAAATATGGGTAGGCTCGGAATTTAGGACGATCAACTGCCCTGAAGGAGTTTCATCAAAAAATGGTCGGAAGTGGGCTCACGCGCCGGCGCGTGGGTGTCACGCGCTCGCCGGAAAAATTCTTCTGCCGGCGCGTGT
>NW_017687258.1:5285-6142 GCF_001879085.1 Nicotiana attenuata | reverse complement strand
ATAACAACTACTACCATTGTAAACATCATAAACTGTATTAAATAATGTTCACAATCACCAAAGTTTTTATGCATTTAAGGGCAAATAGGCCTGAAGTGCAAATTGCCAGAAACAGAAATTTATTCTTCGAATTATAAAAATTCAATATACGATTTTATACCTAAATCTACTCTAAATGAGCTCAAATTTAAAACATAACCTCCAAATATTATCTTGAACAAACCCCAATCATCAATTTCTCAAAACAACAATAAATCTAATGAACCCATTTTGCAATTAAGAAAAACAAGAAGAAGAAACCCTAAGCAATAATATAAAAAAAATAAAGTGTCATAACAACTCACCATTGTAAAACATCATAAACTGTATTAAAATATGTTCACAATCACCATATAAAATCATTGTCACCCGAAGAAGAAGAAGAAGAAGGAGAAGAAGAAGAAGAAGGAGGAGGAGGAGAAGGAGAAGGAGAAGGAGAAGAAGAAAATGAAGGAGGAGGAGGAGGAGGAGGAGGAGAAAGAGGCCTAAGTTGTTTAAAAGTAGGTATAGGTTAAAACTTTTTAAAAAAGTAGGTATAGGTTAAACGGGGGCAACCAAATAGGGCGCCCCGTGCAATTTTTACACCTCAGCTTGACTTGGGAAAGCCTAATTAGGATGGGCACATTGTATGTTGGGAAATAGGAATGGCCATCAAATTCGAGGCTAGTAATATAAAAACAGGCAGATTTAAGCAACAAAATAGGTAATTCATCACGAAGAATTAACCTAAATAGTCGTTCACTCAACCGTTTATATATATATATATATATATATATATATATATATATATATATATATATATATATATATATATATAT
>NW_017687258.1:0-4060 GCF_001879085.1 Nicotiana attenuata | reverse complement strand
ACTGCGGCTGCACTGAGCGTGATGTTGAACCGGTCGTTGATAATTGGGCAAACCAGGCATATATTGGTTCTCTCTCAAGCCTTTCTATTTGTACATATCTAGTTTCGGATTCCATATTTCTAAGTATTTCTCTTATATTAGTGAAGTTCTTTTTCTTCATAATAAAATAATACTATGGATTATGCATAGTTGTAGTGGCCTAGTACTCTGGAAATATCTTCTTTACTGTCTAATTTTTGCATTTTGAAAATTTCAGGGGTAGATATCCTTTTGAGGATTTCATCTATTACTCCAATATTTCCTTCACATTGAAAGAAATCAAGCACCTTTGGAGACAGAATGGTTGTCTGACCAAATATGGGAGGCATCTCGTTATCAGAATTGATGACTTCCAGAAGCCAGCACGAACAAATGTTCTGTGTAGCAATTGGAGGGTTTGGGAACAGCCTATTATCTGGTAAATGAGAATATCATTCACGATTCGTGTTCTCTCCACTCTTCCAAAAATTTTATAGAAAGAGTAATCATTTCGATGAATAACTTCGTTGGGACAGGTTTCAGAATACAACAGATGCCGTGGCTGCTCAATTTTTCTTGAAGAATGTACATGATGAGATGAGGATAGCTGCTTCTACTTTGTTTGGAAAACCAGCTGACCTTCACCATAGGCCTAACGTATTTGGGGAGCTAATGAGACTTCTCATATCTCCGTCGGAGAATATTCAACATGCTGTGAACTGGGCACTAAGTGGTGGTGCTGACCCTGATATTGCTCTACACATGCGGATGCTTATGAATAGGTAGTGTAACTTGAAAGTTTATTCTTGCCTCTGCATATAATAGGTTATTGCTATATAACTTTCTGAATTTTTTTTATAAACACTTGCTGAAGTTGAAGGTTTCTGGTAAAAATTAGTAGCTGAAGTAACAAAGTCTCAGTTAGATTAAGATAATGTGAAGAAAGTTGAATAGTTTGATTGGTCTCTTACCAGTGTTCTATAATAGGGTAAAAGCAAATTTATCTATTTAAATCTAGAAAAGAAATGAGTCAAAAGTTGCACAAGCTCTTGATTATATACCACAAAACTAGTTCCTAAGATATTTAAGCTTCAAATTCAAAGCTGGTTCTTTTACTCGTAGAAGCTCCAGTTTTGTTCTGTGCATAAAGTCCATATGATGCAATAGGCTATCGTAGTTCTACATCTTCTACCCATTATCTTTCCCAATGCATGAATTATTTGTCCTCCAGTGCATTGTTTCTGATATTAGAGTGATTAATCTTCTTTTGATAAGCTGCACAATATATAATCTTTTAAGAGATATCTGGAAACTAGTGAAGGGAAAAGGAGAGAAAGGGAGGGGAAGTTTGAAATTTTTTTCCCATTGTCTGGTTTGGATGAAGGAAGAGCAAGAAAATGAGAGGTAAAACTATTTTCTAAACCGAAGAAAGAAAAGAAAATCACTTTCTTTCATTTCTCTTGTTTCTTTGTGATATTTCTTTTGCTCCTTCTAAAACTAAGGATTAGTTTTTCTTTCAACAACAAATGGAGCTCAAGATAGCATTGTTGATTTCTTATTACTTTACTTGGTTAAGTTATTGTTCCAAATTATCTCTTCATTTTGAACGGTGAATGCTTGAAGGGAAAAATAGAGCATTTGCCTTTACCTATACAGACCTTATGCTATGTGTGATTTTTCGAGACCTCAGGATCTAGGTAAATATGACCCCATTCCACTTTGGTTAGATGATATCAATAGTTCACTGACTTGCGTGGGGTTTTCCTGTTCTTTTTCCTTTTCTTTTTTTGTGTCTATCAGAAAGAAAGTAAAATAGGGAGAAAATTTTCTAGATGAAATTAATTTACCCCGCCTTGGAATACTTGCAGTTTATTACAGTGATACCTTTCCATAACAGAGGTTGTAGAAAAAGATTTGATACTGTACCTTTCCACTGCATGTGGATCATACATGTAGCGGGGACAGTTGATGTTGTGTATATTTGCAGTTTTTGCAGTATACGATTTTCAGTAGATTGTCAGAAAGAATTAACATGAGCCCGTACTCCGCAGTTAATTATCAACTTTCATCCTTTATATTTTCTCAGATCCATTAGAGCAGTTCAAGCAGCTTTCACTTGCATCAGCAAATCTGTGGAAAATCTAAAATTGACGTCCAAGCCCAGAGTAGTATTAGTTTCAGATAATCCTTCTCTGGTCAAAGATATTGCTCCAGAATTGAATCAGTTTGCAGAAGTAAGCTGAATTTTCCAATTCCCTTGTTGCTGCTTAATCTTTTAAGATAACAGGAAGCACTAGTTATCAGAGATCCAACTTGTAGTGCTCCAACTTCACAATCTAATGGAACCGGGTTGTTGATATGCTTTTATTTGGTTTTGCTAGGTCCTTCACTTCGATTTCGAAAGCTTTAAAGGAAATATATCTGGCAAATCACATGTTCATACTCTCAATTTTAGAACGAAGGATTGGGGTACCGCACCAAGATGGGTTGCATTTGTTGATTTCTTTCTTGCTTCACGTGCAAAACATGCAGTTGTCTCTGGGGCTCACCGGCGTGTTGGGACCACGTTTGCTCAGCTGGTTGCAGCATTGGCTGCAGCTAACAGCCTTGGTAATTTTTGTAACTTCACAGTGGTTTTGATCCCACCCTTAGGTGAATATGTCTCTTTTTATGTTTCTCATTCAAATATATCTTTCTCAGATGATAGATCCTCTGCTGGATCAAACTTCACCTTCCTCAGTAGCTTCCAGAGTAACTTGCTTGCAGAAGGTCTAAAGAATCAGATTGGTTGGGGGCACGTGTGGAACCGATTTGCTGGTACGTTAAGCTGCCACAACCAATCTAAGCAATGTGCTCATACTCCTATTCTTCCGCCTGCATGGTGGGATGGACTTTGGCAGTCACCTATTCCACGGGATGTACACAGAATGGAAGCATATGGCATCCGCCTTTCTGGTTTTGGGACATTTGATGACAATCAGCTATACTCTTTCTGTAGTTCGAGGAAAAATTTTGTGCTTACCGTTCCATTAATTTAGATATGTCTACATTCATTGGGAGATTTCTCCTGGTCATGCTGATTTTATGTTGGCATTGGTTTATTGTTTCCAATTGATTGTTGATACATGTTGAATGCTGTTGTATTTCCGAATGGTCGGGGCAGATCTTAAGAACCTGGAGTTACTGAATTTAAATTACCAACAACATCAGCAACTATGCCAAATTTTAAAGTTGTCGGGGTCTACTATATGAATCCTCATTAACAAATTGCTTCATGTGGACCTATTTCTTTCTGATATTCATTAACTCAATGTTTTTCAATACTAGATCTTCTTTATTGATATACACATCTCTAGACAAGCTAAGCAAGCTCCTAACACTCGCTGAATCCAATGTAAGAGTAGTGTCAAGGCGAAGCCTTAGTTTTAACTAATTGACATCGTCTATATCCATATTTTACTTACATTGTGTTATGTTACCGTGAGGTTTTTAATTATGTTGAGAGATCGTAGGTCGTTGATAACAACTTCTTTTTATGTGACTTATTGGCACATGAAAATTTTGATCCACTAGAAATACGTCAGCCAGTTAGTGATAACACAGGGTCTTTAATTTGTATTCAAGGGCTTCATATAAACTAGTAGTGACATGCTAAACACGATCTCACATGGGCGATAAGAGTATTCTTCTATTCCTTTTGGGGGTTTCAATTCGCGCAATACAATGTAATTGAGGGTGATTTACACAAATAGGACCATTTTAGCAGGGGCGGCTCAAGCATATACGCCCTAAAGCCAAAATTTAATATGAGGCCTAAATTTTCTAAAAAAAACTTATAAGATATATTTTATTTGATGTCTATTCTTCTAAATTTTTGAGATAAAAAATTGTTAATAAGTTTTTTTATAATTCGATTTTCTCTAATAATTCTTTTTAGATTAAGATTTTTCAAAGCAATAGAATTATAGAACTATTGGAAGTATTAAAAAGTATTAGCTGAACACTTGAACTAGTGAAATCTTGGTAGAAGAAGGTGAGTAAT
>NW_017687257.1:4445-6142 GCF_001879085.1 Nicotiana attenuata | reverse complement strand
TGCGCATGATTGTATTGCTTGCCTTGAGATTTATTTATATTGCTATCTGCTCTCCCCGACTTGAGATAATTATTAATTAATGGATTATGAATCCGGAGGCATTTTATAAAAAGGAACTTTTACCTGTTTAGTAATTCATTTGAATCAACTGCTGTCCTTAATAAATTCGTGAGTCATCGCTTTAATAATATTATTATTTGACCATTAGTAAGTGTCGAAGTTGCCATCTCGTCTCTACTTCTTCAAGATTAGGTGTCACGACCCTAAACCCAGACCCGGTCGTGATGGCGCCTCTCGTGAAGACAAGGCCAGCCGACACATTTCCAATCCAGTTCTAACAACTTAATAAATCAATAAGTCATTTATAAGGATGAACAATCCAACCTTTAAGCAGTCAACAATACAAATATGCGGAATAACAACCCAACACAGCCCGACATCGGGGTCTCACCAGTCATGAGCATCTACTACAACTGTCTAGTCACAACAAGACCGAAATGGTCGGAAAAATCACAAGAATACATATGGAGGAATACAGCGGAAGAAAGCAGAGCCGCGATCGCCAGGCGACTACCTTGCTAACTCCAATGAAACTTCCACCAAGCTCAGAAAATACCTGAATCTGCACACAAGGTGCAGGGAGTAAAGTGAGTACTCCAACTCAGTGAGTAATAATCATAACTAAAGTCTGAATGGTAAGAAATCACGAAAAGAGCATCAACATGCTGTATAGAAGCGGTTCGAAAACCGGTAAGAAAGCAATGAAGCTGTAAGATTCTTTACAACATTGTAGCTCAATTTAAAACTTCTTGAAAATGACTTTTTCAACAGTTGCGCAAATGAATGCAGAACAACTAGTGCAGACAAGCACAGAAATCCGCCCCTCGGGCACAAATACACAATTAAACATGTAAATGACAGGCAAATAAGGAAGATAAGCACATAAAGTTCCCCCCTCGGGCACAATGTCAACAAATCCGCCCCTCAGACAATATCTCAGAACACTACCAGCCCCTCGGGCAATCACATAGAACCATACCAGCCCCTCGGGCTATATCTCACATCACCATGGGTACCCGCGCTCACTGGGGGTGTGCAGACTCCTGGAGGGGCCCCTTACGGCCCAAGCGCAATAACAAGCCATCTCGTGGCATCAAATCTAGGCGCTCGGCCTCATGTCAATCAAGACACCTCGTGGCGTACATATCTCAGGCCCTCGGCCTCACATCAGTGTCAGTGTATCACCGCTGCGGCGTGCAGCCCGACCCAAAAGATATCCTCACAACACAGGCCCTCAGCCTTACTCAGTCAAAATCAAATAAGCCTCTCGGGCAACAGTAAAACAGTGTTTCTCAGCCCAAAACATCATTTAAATATCATTTGAGTATTAAAACTGAGTGAACATGGCTGAGTTTTGAAAACAGTGGAAAAAAACATGACTGAGTTCAAATGTAAAGTCAAAACAGTGAGGAAATATCAACAAAAATCCCCGAAGGGTTCAAATAGCTGGCACTAGGCCCAAATATGGCATTCAGCCCAAATAATGATGATAGCAAATAGTTTTTAATCAAATACGCGGTAAAATCATCAATCGGGACGAACCAAGTCACAATCCCCAATAGTGCACGACCCCACGCTCGTCATCAAGCGTGTGCCTCACCTCAATATAGCACTACGATGTGCAATCCGGGGTTTCA
>NW_017687257.1:0-1689 GCF_001879085.1 Nicotiana attenuata | reverse complement strand
AACCGCAGAAGCGGTCAAGTGACCGCAGGTGCGGAAAGTTCTGAAGGCAGAGAGTGTTTTAAAAATCAGGATTTGGCCGTTTTCTCTCATATTTTCTTGGCTTGGGCGATTCTTGGGGGGTTTTCAAGAGGGGATTTTCATCATCAACGATAAGGTAAGCCAATCCCATCCCTCTTGAGTTAAATATATTGAGTATGTATGGATTTTAGCATGTAAATTGGTTGAAATTTGGGGATTTGAGGAAAACCTAGAAAATTGATATTCTTGGAATTTTACCACGATTTTGGGTATGAAAATGAGAGTAAATTATATATTTGAGTTCATGGAGTCATGGGTAAGCTTAATCTTCGAAAATTTTTGGAATCCGGGCACGTACGCCTAGGGAGATTTAGTCAACTTTTCGATCGGTGTTAGGAATTGCTATAAATTGGATTAATATGAGTAGTTTATCGTATATTAATGAATTTGCATAATCATTGGCTAGTTTTGGAGTAATTAGCATCTATTCAAGTCTTCGAAAGGGCGTGGAATGCCGCTTATGGATCTTCGGAGCGAGGTGAGTCTCCTTTCTAACCTTGTAAGAGGGAATTGTCCCCATAGGTGAAATAATTAGTTATGTGCTCCTATTGCTGGGGGGCTACGTACGCGCGAGGTGACGAGAGTCCATGCGTAGCTACTAATATGTCCGGGTAGTCTAGGACCCAAAAGCATGCTATACTTGGAATAATTGTAATCTTATTGACAGTTGAATTTCTTAAATCCTATCGAATTGGTAAGTAAATTTCTAAGAGGATTAAACTTTATTTCTTAAATCATTAAAAGAGAATAGGCTTCTAATGGTACGCGAGCAGGGTGATTGTTTATTTAAATTTGACCGCGTCGCATGTATGATTCGCGAGCGGGGTAATAGATGCATCTATGGTTCGTGCCGCTCAACCCTCGACAGTGCACATTTTATATTTATGTTAGATCGGGCCGTACGACCTCGACATGATTTGCGCATGATTGTATTGCTTGCCTTGAGATTTATTTATATTGCTATCTGCTCTCCCCGACTTGAGATAATTATTAATTAATGGATTATGAATCCGGAGGCATTTTATAAAAAGGAACTTTTACCTGTTTAGTAATTCATTTGAATCAACTGTTGTCCTTAATAAATTCGTGAGTAATCGCTTTAATAATATTATTATTTGGCCATTAGTAAGTGTCGAAGTTGCCATCTCGTCTCTACTTCTTCACGATTAGGTGTCACGACCCTAAACCCAGACCCGGTCGTGATGGCGCCTCTCGTGAAGACAAGGCCAGCCGACACATTTCCAATCCAGTTCTAACAACTTAATAAATCAATAAGTCATTTATAAGGATGAACAATCCAACCTTTAAGCAGTCAACATACAAATATGCGGAATAACAACCCAACACAGCCCGACATCGGGGTCTCACCAGTCATGAGCATCTACTACAACTGTCTAGTCACAACAAGAACGAAATGGTCGAAAAAATCACAAGAATACATATGGAGGAATACAGCGGAAGAAAGCAGAGCCGCGATCGCCAGGCGACTACCTTGCTAACTCCAATGAAACTTCCACCAAGCTCAGAAAATACCTGAATCTGCACACAAGGTGCAGGGAGTAAAGTGAGTACTCCAACTCAGTGAGTAATAATCATAACTAAAGTCTGAAT
>NW_017687256.1:4790-6143 GCF_001879085.1 Nicotiana attenuata | reverse complement strand
ATAAAATTATTTTTTTCTCTTTTTATTTTCAAATTAGAATTATGAGTTTTATTTTATAGTTAAAATTTTCATAAAGAATAATATATATAGTTTAATCTATTGCTTGAATTTTTTTATTTTTTGATTTCTTTCTTTAAAAATTTAGTTACTAAAATTTTAGTTATTAATCAAGAAATATATTTTAGTTGTCTTTCTTTTTTAATCAAGAAATATTAAAATTTACTTATTATTATAGGTAAATTTTGCCTGTGGTGTACATCGTTTACAAATAAAAGGGTGAGCTAACAAATAAATAAGGTGACGTGTTTTAAAGTTTATAAAATTGCAAAGTCAACAGATTCGACACATTTTAACTTATGTTCATCGTACATGCAACAAAAGGTAAATGGCCTTATGCATGTTCAACTAAAAAGCCAGTAAATGATTTAAGTTTATTTAATAACTAAAATATATCTCTCGAGTAATACCTAAACTTTTAATAACTGAATAAAAGAAAGATATCAAAAAATAAAAAATTCAAGCAATAGATTAAAATATATATATTATTCCTTTATGAAAATTTCAGCTATAAAATAAAACTCATAATTCTAATTTGAAAATAAAAGAAGAAAAAAATAATTTTGTTTTACGTATAATACAAAATAACAACTATTAAAAATGTACCGACATTTTTAATAGTTGTTATTTTGTATTATACGTAAAACAACTAATTTTGAATAACTAAATTTAAAAAGAAAAATATCAAAAAATAAACAAATTCAAGCAATAGATTAAACTATATATATTATTCACTTATGAAAATTTTAATTATAAATAAAACTCATAATTCTAATTTGAAAATAAAAGGAAAAGAAAATAAATTTTCTTTACGTATAAAACAAAATAACAACTATTAAAAATGTCGGTAGATTTTCTAACGAACTAGTAAAAGGCTTCTCTTTTTTTTTCTTTACTTTAAATGAATTCAAAAATCATAATTTTCTAATAAATATTAAATTAATTACATTGAAAAGTAATTATAAATATGAAAGTATTTATATCCAAATACTTAAACCAAATAATAAAAAGAAATAAAAAATAAAAAAGAAATAGGAAAACAAAGTAATGCTGGTAGAAGGAATCAAACCTTAGACCTCAAGGACAAAACCTACTTCATACCTAGCCTTTAACTATTGCTTGTGATGACCCTAAAGGTCATCTCTTGTTTTAGAAGTCAAAACTGTGTTTCGAGGCCTTGAAAACCTCTTTTTGTCTCACCTCGATTTGCGTGCGCAGTCCGGACGCGTTTCCAGAAAGCTTTTATGTGAAATTTTAGAAAAATAATAAAATTGGCCTTTAAAATTGATTAAAGTT
>NW_017687256.1:0-3471 GCF_001879085.1 Nicotiana attenuata | reverse complement strand
AACATAATAGACTCCTAATATAACTCAACAAACTCAATTATAACACACAAATTTTGTATTTCCAGTTATAAAAAAGATTCTCAACCGAAAAATACCCTAAAAGTATAGCAATCTTCAGAGAAATTATATATACATCTGAATACATAAATTATATTAATTAAAAAAACATATGAATGCATTCATGGCATATAGCGAGACAGTGAATACAATGAAATACACAGAATACAGTGGGATACATTGAAATACAATGAAAAAAAAGACAGTGAATACAATAAAATACAGCGAGATACATTGAATTACTATGAAAAAAAAAGACAATAAATACAATGAAATACATGAAAATACAGCGTGATATATTAAAAATACATTGAAATATATTAACAGAAAATCAAGTTGCTCAGCCCCAAACTCCGTCGTCTTTGTTCAAGAACAAACCCTAATTTCCAGCGAAACCGCCGTCGAGCAAAAATCCTGAACAACTTCAGCCAGAGGAGTGGATTGAGGTGTTGGCAATGGAGAAGTTCTACAAACAGGACAAGTTGGATTTAACCTCAGCCATAATTTTAAGTGAAACAAATGCCCACAATCTGGCAATAGCCTTAACATGTCACTGTTCTTGTAATCCGCCAAACAAATTGAGCAACAAGTCGCTGTTGAATCCTTGTGATTGACCTTAGCTTCTAAATACAACAACTTTGGATAACTCAATAGGGTTTCCTCATCAAGCCCCACTTCCACCACAACTTCTTGAACGTCCTCGTTGCTATTTTTATTTTTCAGGAATGGGGGAAGAGAATAGCATATATCAAAGTAGAGAGAGAAAGAAAATAGTGTAACTGAATAGCGTATTTAGTGGCTTAGGGGTAGGAGGTAACCAAAATTAGATATTTTGCTATAAACATTAAAAGGTATCTGTAGAATATAATTTTTTAAAATGGTATTTATTTAAAATAAATAAGGTGTTAACATTTGCTATAGAAGGTAAAAATTCTATTTTTTTTCTACACATTTTGGTTCTTTAAGTTCAAAAGAACCACATTTTAGTTCCGAGCTCAAAAATGTGACTTATGGATCAGGCCGCGGAATTGTAATCTAATAGACCAGCAAGAGAGATTCTCCAAACCACAAGTCTTTTTCTCATTTGCTGTATCAACATACAAACCGCAAAAATCCACATAATCAAGTGCTACACTATTGTCAGACAGTTTTGTAGCAGATGATACTTCTGTCATTTCTCATTTCTCATCTTTCACCGACAAGGTTTCACAATCACATTCAATCTGCATACACAAAAACGATGTAGCCACGAGAAGAAGCCATAATTTTTGTCCCACTAATCACTATTATAAGTTCATAACTCATTCCTTCAGCAAATCATAAACTACTGCTGAATTCAACTATCACGCAAGAGGAGCCACGCTTGGCCCTATTGGTATCAAACGCCAACTTGGAAAACAAAAAAAAAAAATGTAAAATGGCTAACCGGGAATGAGGCATAAAATAAATGCTATATATATGTACAGATAAATCAAATATTCGACCAGAGGCTTCCTGGATATCTTTTTTCCGCAGCGAAAGGAAAAACTAGGCGATGTGGCTAGCAAAAAATATGTTACACAGAAAAGGCAAAGTGCAGGATCCGATAAGCACATCAGTTCCTTTTTCTGTAGCAACTTTATCATGAGTGCAAAAATTCAACATATTTACAACCATTAAGAATGATTACTACAAGTTAGATCAGGAACCAACTGTCTGAGATGAAGAGGAAAGTTTATTCAGTAACCAAACAAACATAGGAACACAAGAAATCCAACAAGTAAGAACATAAGCTTCAGATTGTTATCTGCCTGTCCTTGGGCAGGCCGTGCAGCATTATGAACATTCGCCCCACGATATGCAGGAGGATATCCAAATGGGTAATTTGATGTTGCACCAAATGCAGTTGGACTGGGAAATCCATGAAACTGAAAACTGAACAACGATGGAAACAACCCGCCAAAACCAGCAGACATTGTAAAGTTACCAAAACTAGCAGTTGCTCCTGGAAAAAATCCTCCCACGTGACCAAAACCGAGATTAGGAAAAGCATTTGATACTGGCGGAGGAGCCGTTTCAGGTCTTTGCCCTGCTGGCCTGTTAGGAATTTCAACCCCAGGAATCGGTTTTGATCTGGGATCAGTTGAAGTCCGCCCTCTTCCATAAAGAGGGACTAACTTCTCCTCTTGTACAAGGGCCTTACAAACAGGACATTCATGGGATTGTGAATGAAGCCGTAGCCATCTATAGAGACATGGCCAACAATAGAGGTGGCCACAAAGTGTCACAATAGGGTCTTGTGCCAATTCAAAGCAGATGTTACATTCAAAATCACCAGCATCGTTGCTGCTATTTCCTGAGGAAGAAGAACTCTCATATGCCCTGGTAGTTGAGTTCTGCATTTCACCCGATATCTCTTATTGGCACACAGATATGCACTTCACCTGTCAATCAGGAGGAACCCAAAATTAGTTACAATATCAGCAACCAACAATCCTTGCGCACAACATAAATATTTTTAAAAATAAGAAGATTGAGTCAAAAGGCACTACAAATGCAATTAGCAAAATCCAGATAAACAGAATGAATGGCAGATCAGCATAAATAAAGCAGAAACCTTAAACATGATATCCGCCATAATACAAGAACTAGCTGTCACTTTACAAACATTCAACAAAAAATGAGAACTTTTTCTTTTGCTTGAGCATATGATACAATTAAAATGAAAGAAAAAAAAACTCAATCAAAATGATATATTACAACTACAAAATCACCCATTCATATATTCATCCTGGAAATTTGCTGAAGAAAAAACACTCACAAAATAATCAAGAGAATAAGAAAGAATCGAAATTGATCCATACATTTTTCGAAAACGAAAATAGGCATATGTGAAAGGTAAATCATGGATCAACCAAGCTAGAAAGGGAGAATTTCACCTCTATTTCATTCTTTAAGGCATTGAAAAAATCTCTAAGTTTGAATGTGACTTGTAAAGGGCAATTTGCTATAACCTTGAAATTGAATTAAAAATAGCTTTTTGGACGGAAAATTAGGCGCACAAACAAGAAAACCTAAATTATAATCGTGCCCCTTGTACAACGATGTAAAGCTGAATTATCTATAATCATAATTCAACCTAATAAATTGTGAAATATAAATGTTCCTATACAGATAAAGGAAAGAGCAATAGCTAGCGATTGCCTTAAATTCAGATCAGACCACATAAGATGTAAATTCAAAATTAAGATTTACATAAAATTCAAAGAACTGACGCAAAATAGTTCAAGATGAGGTGAAATTGATTGATTAATACAAAAGAATCGTAAAACTTACCGATTTGGAAAAACGAGAATGGTGATTGCTTCAAACTGTAATCATTCTCTGTATCTTTGGTCGTAATATAAAAAGCATTGACCCGAAATAGAAGATTCT
>NW_017687255.1:4050-6143 GCF_001879085.1 Nicotiana attenuata | reverse complement strand
ATTCACCCCGTCCTGAATATTGCGTCTGCTCTTGGAAAGTCTCCATCGGCATATTCCGCCGACGGATCCTGAACTACATATGGCTTGATTCCTGTAAGACCAAGGATATGTAGGCAGCTCAGAAGCCAGAGCACGGCCAAACCTCTTCAAACCGTTTCGCCAGGTCAAAATTGGCCATTAAATCTTTACCCGACAACTCTTTCATCCTTCCCAGGTAAAGAGGGGCAGTTGTTGATACCCAATTTTTCCCTATCTATTTTTAATATGCAAAATACATTCAAAATAGCCTCTGTATGCATGTATAAGTATGTCCCAATGTTTTATTATTTTTTCCCTAATTTTAAAAAAGATTTTTAAATCAATTTATTGCCTTATTTTATCAAGAAAAACCCAATAATTATTCCCAAAATTATCATTTTGGTAATTCATTTATTGGATTCTCATATTTACACTAACATATAGCTAACATAATTTTGCATATATTTATAAATTTATTTGGTATTTTTTAAGCTAAATTGCATGTAATTGCAATACTAGCCTCTTTTAAGATTTAATTATATTTATAGTTATCAAATTGACTCCAGTATTTTTAATTTGATAATTATATATTATTAATCATTTTAGTGCCTTTAATTTACTTCCAGAAATTATTTATTATTTTTTTATAAAATAAACGAGGGAAAATGGCTATTTAAATGATAGCCCATTTGCATTTCAATTTTATCCGGATTTGGACCTCTAATTAAACCCAATCGCCCAACCCAATTACCTAATCTACCCGACCCACGACCCTTCTAAAAAACCCGCCCGGATTCCTCATTCAATCCAGGTCGTTGATCAAAATGATCAACGGCCACCTTTTAATCTTTCCTTTTCTAATTTCCCCTTACCCCCAAAGCCTAGTCATTTTGCATCCCCAACCTCCTTTGAAACCCCCCTTTCTCTCAATTCTCTCTCAAAGCTTCTCAAACCCTAGCCGCCTCCCTCCACTTCCACCCTAAAATCATCGGAATCCATGGCTTCCAAGGCCATAGAAGTCCTATACTGGCCTCCCATAACTCCTACACGCCTGGTTACTGTGGTTTTGAGGCCTGACCGTGAGGAAGCTTGGCCTAGACTTTGTTTGATTTGAGTTCTATGGCCGTCTCCGACCTTGCTCCGGCCAGCCATGGTTATCGTGCCTGATCTCGACTTCTTCGGCTCAGATCAATGACTTTCCAAGCCTTTCTCATCACCTAGGTTCTTCTGAAACCCTAACCCTTCGAGGTTTTTCCGATTCTATTAGATCCGTTGTATATCAGTGTTTTCTCTAAGCTTTTAAACATTTTCTCAAAGTTCTTTCAAAACTATACCTTCAGAGCCTTCATCTTTTTCCAATTTATGGGTTCGTTAAGTTTTCCTTTAAAGTTTCTCTGATCTTTAGCATGTTCTACTGTGTTTCGCATGTGTGTCTTTTACTGTGTTTCTTATAAGTTCCTTCTACTGTATTTCCTATGTGTTGCTTCTATTATATTTCTTATGTGTTCTTTTACTGTGTTTCTTATGATTTTTCTTCTACTGGAAAATGCATGTTAAAAGTCTCAGTTCCTTTCTGAGATTTCTGAACTTATTTCGTTAGTATTTTTGCCTTGATTACTTGTCTTTTCATCTCTACACTCGATTGATGGCAAAACCCTAAAATTTGGGGTTTCATCCGAGTATTGAGACTATTCGCTATGTGATTTGCTTGTTCTTCATCTGTGAACTTGTTTGATTTCAAAACCCTAACTTCTTTGGACCTATTCGAGTTTCTGAGGATCGTTTCATCTACTGCTCGACTGAGTTTCGAAATCTTTGTTTCAACCTTTATTTCATTATATGATTTTGATTTCCTGCTAAACTCTTCTAGGCTCTTTCTACTGGACCCTCTGCATGCTATTTGATACTCTCCCTCTTCTTTGCCACTAAGATGACTACCATGTTCCTATAGTTCACTACTTACCAATTTTTGTGATTGCATGACGCTTTTTCTTTGTCCTAAATTCAGCCTCGCATGCCTAATACTTGTGTACTCTTTATATATGTTGAGCTTCCCCTCTAAAATGACTTTCAAT
>NW_017687255.1:0-770 GCF_001879085.1 Nicotiana attenuata | reverse complement strand
AGGAAATAGTAAATAAACATGTTTTGTTGATGCTGAAGATTAATCAGAACATACCAGTAAAGAAGCAAATGCAGAAAGAAAGTAAGCAAATTTTCCACAGCATAGCCTTGGCTTTTAGCCGACTAGGTAAGGCAGCAACACAAGTAATAACAGAGCCAAGAGAGAGAGAGTTTTTAGAGTGAAGTGTGTGTTCTGAACTCCAGTAGTTCGTGTCTTGAAAGAGGAGAAGTACAGGGTATTTATAGCTTTTTTGAAAAAGATTAAAAGAGAAGTAATAAGCTACAAACATGGAAACAATCACAATTCAAAATCAATTATAAGAGTGATTGCCTTTAATTAAGGGATCACTTGCTTACGGGCAGTGATAGGTTCAAAATAAGGAAAGAAATCAATTTGTAAGCAAGCCGATAGTTGCCAAAAAAGAAGTATTAAAACAATTGAATAAGTAATCAAGTCTAAGTACAGAAACATATTTATTTTGGGAAAGGATTCAGTAAGGCAAAACAAGTAATGGAATCAATTAACCTTAGCAGGCGAGTGAAATCAGATTTACATAAAAGAAAAGTTTGAAATCAGTCACAAGATTGAAGACCAATCAAAGAGGGAATCTCAGCATATAAATAGAGTACACAAACACTATACATGCGAGGCCAAACCTATCGGCAAAAGAAATAGTGCACAATAGTAGCACAAGCAACATTCGAAACATGATAGTCCAGTAGGTCAAGTCACAATTGAATCAGTAGTGAGAAAAACATAGAATATCAAAA
>NW_017687254.1:4677-6143 GCF_001879085.1 Nicotiana attenuata | reverse complement strand
GGTCAATGTCCTACAAGCACAGGACTCACTCTTTAGTACTTAGTTTTTTATTACAAATAACAAACTTTCAAGGCTGAATACTTGGACAACTTAAATTTGTCCGGATTTTTCATCTAATCACCTTGTCTAAGGGCCCGACATATTGAACACTTGATGTTGGTTGAAAATACAAATAAGGAGCAAATTACTCTCTTTTGTTGCTTCATGTAATATAATTTAGTATAAACGAAAAAAATGAGAGGAAAGAAATGATCGTTTACTTACGCGCAGACACCATGTCCAACTTCATGATATGCTACCAAAATCTTGCATCATCATTTTTCATTTCAACTTCTTAAACTTCAAATTTTAGATATTTAGGTCCGAAACACGTCAAACGACGTCCGATTTCGACCAAACTTTACAAAAAGCGCTTAACACATATATAAGACTTGTACCGGGCGTCGGAACCAAAATACGAGCCCGATACCATAGTCTTTTAATCAATTTTCATTTCCATTTTCCTTAAGAATTTCAGAAAAACAATTTCACAGAAAAATTCATTTCTCGGGCTCTCGACCTCGAAATTCGACTCCGGGCATATGCCCGAGTCTCATATTTTTCTACGGACCCTCCGGGACCGCCAAATCACGGGTCCGGGTCCGTTTACCAAAAATGTTGACCAAAGTCAACTTTAGCAATATTTATATCAAAATTCTTCAAATTTTTTACAAAGTTCACATATTTCAACATAAAAGCTTTTCGGCTTCGCGCTCGGACTGCGCACGCAAATCGAGGTAACTAAAAGCGAGGTTTTTAAGGCCTCGGAAGCTCGGAAATAGGGAGAAGCCCGGTGATGACCCCTTTGGGTCGTCACATCTGTGCATCTCACCAACTGATTGTGCCATGCACTCATAAAAAAAAGCACCAATCTCCTTTGTAGTATAGAATATCGGTAGCTGTCTAAGATAATAATTGAACCTCGTTCATTGAAAAGTTATATTAAATTGGGTGTGCGAACAAGTATCACATTAGTAGTTGAAAAGATAAGGAAGCTATATATAAGATATATGAATCTCTTAATGGTGTGAGACCTTTTAGAAAAAAACCTTACGTCTTGAATCAAAGCGGACAATATCTGTGACGACCCAAAGGGTCATCACCTGTTTTCTCTTTCATCCCGTGCTTCCGAGGCCTTGAAAACCTCATTTTTACTTGCCTCGATTTGCGTGCACAGTCCGGGCGCGTAGCCGGAAAGATTATATGTTAAATTCTGTGAAACAATTTCAAAATGTAGTTTTGAAATGATTAAAGTTGACTTCGGTCAATATTTTTGGTAAAGGGTCCTGGACCCGTGATTTGACGGTCCCGGAGGGTCCGTAGAAAAATATGGGACTCGGGCATGTGCCCGGAGTCGAAATCCGAGGTCTAGAGCCCGAGAAATTTTTTTTCTGTGAAATTGTTTTTCTGAAATTATTAAGAAAAAT
>NW_017687254.1:0-2302 GCF_001879085.1 Nicotiana attenuata | reverse complement strand
CTGCTCCTCACTCCACCCCAAAAACCTTCAAGATGCCACCCTACTTAAGGGTATATGTCGGAACCACCGATCCCGAGGATCATGTGATCCACTACGTCACCGCTGTGAAGGGCAACGACCTATCGAAAGAATAGGTACCGTCGGTACTGCTGAAGAAGTTTGGCGAGACGTTGACAGGAGGGGCCTTAACATGGTACTCTCAGCTACCGGCTAAGGCAATATCAACGTTCGAGGAAATGGCGGATAAATTCGTCACAGCCCATGCAGGCGCGAAGAAAGCGGAGGCCAGGGTCAACGACATCTTCGCCATCAGGCAAAACGCAGGAGAAGGACTCAGGGACTTCCTGGCAAGGTTTAACAGGGTAAGGATGAGTCTACCAAACGTATCGGAAGGTATGGCAGTCGCCGCTTTCCAGAACGAGCTAAGCAGAGATGGTTCGAGGGCAACCAAGAAGCTGCTGAGCCGCCTCATGAAATATCCCCCTACCACAGGGAGGAAACCCACAACGCCTTTTGCGCCGAGGTACGAGCGGACGAGGATGATCTTAATGGGCCGACCCAACGGCTAACAGCGATACACTCAGAAACAAGGAGAGATCGACGGAACAAAGGTCGACGGGAACAACTCCCCCGCTCCAACAGAGATCGACACCAGCCATACACCAGATCCTCCCATCCGCCACCAAGGCATACAGACGCACTACAGCGACACGTCGCCCCACTGCGAAACGAAAGAGGTACGCCCCCTTTATTAACTGCCCATAACTTTTGTGTATCTCCTTCAGAGATACTGTACGCACTGGAGAAGCTAGGCACCAAGGTGCATTGGCCACAGAAGATGAAATCAGACCCTGCCACAAGGAAATCAAACGCCCTATGTGAGTTCCATCAGGAACGAGGACACAAAACCGAAGATTGCATAGGCCTACGGCAAGAGGTGGTCGGGATGCTGAACCAGGGATACCTGAGGGAGCTACTCAGTGATAAAGGAAAAATCAACTTTGCACGCGGACGGGAACAACTCCACGGGCCACCGAAGCCACCTTCCCCAGCGCGAACGATAAACATGATCGTCGGAGGCGGCGACGACTCAGCGATCAATCACGTCAAGCTCGCCACCACACACAGACTAAAGCGGACCATCGCCCATGAACGGTATGAGGACTTCGAAGATTGTATCACCTTCGATAAGTCTGATGCCGACGGTTTGTCTTTCCCTCATTATGATGCCTTAGTTATCACTTTACGTATCGCTGATACGGATGTTAAAAGAGTCATGATCAATGACGGAAGTGGCGCCTGTATTATCCACCCAAGGGTCCTCATACAAATGGGACTCGAGGATAAGGTAATACCGCGCTGCATAACACTAACCGGTTTTAACAATGCAGTGGAACGGACGTCCGGAGAAATAGCACTGCCCGTCTTAGCGGGAGGAGTCACGCTGGAAATAACTTTCCACGCGATGAACCAAGAAACGGCGTACAACGTCATCATAGGACGCCCGTGGATACACGCCATGCGAGTGGTCCCTTTAAGCCTCTACCAAGTGATCAAATTCCCTACCCCATGGGGAGTATTCAGTATTCGAGGCGAGCCACGCACCGCACAAGAATGCTACAAAATAGCCCAAGACTGCGCCCACACCCAACAGCTAAAGGGGCGAGCGCGGAGGCATAGCAATTAGCCGTGTCGGGAACTAAGGTCAACCCGACAACGGACGTCATCAAAGACCCCGACGTCGTGGAAGCCTGTAAAGCAACGGTCGAAGACCTCGACCCAGTCCAATTGGACAAAACCGATCCTACGAAGAAAGCCTATATCGGGCAAGGTCTCGCGAACCCAAGTAAGTATTGTGAATTCTTAACTAACCATGCAGATTTTTTTGCCTTTTCCCATTCAGATATGCCGGGAATCCCGTGAGACATCGCCACCCACAAGCTGAATGTCGATCCATTACATCCGCCCGTGCGACAGATGAGGAGAAAATTCAACGCCGCCATCAATGAAGCGGTCGGTAAGGAAGTAGACGAGCTACTGGCCAACGGCTCCATCAGAGAATCAAAGTACCCCGAGTGGGTCGCCAATGTTGTCATGGTCAAAAAGAAAAACGGGAAGTGGAGAATGTGTGTGGATTTCACTGATCTGAACAAAGCATGCCCAAAGGATTCATTCCCACTACCCCACATCGACCAACTGATCGACGCCACTGCAGGACATGAACTACTGAGCTTCCTAGACGCCTACTCCGGCTACAATCAAATCATGATGGCCGAGGAGGACCAGAGAGACAACTTTCATC
>NW_017687253.1:4929-6143 GCF_001879085.1 Nicotiana attenuata | reverse complement strand
AGGGAGTGAGTGAACCATTATCGAAATAGGAAAATTTTTCAAGAATTTATGTTCTAAGTGCTTGACAATTGAAGATCTTGATATCCTAGAGGCTGAAATTGCTATCACATTGTGCAAGTTCCAAATGATTTTTCCTCCTGCGTTTTTCGATGTCACGGTTCATTTGCCCATTCATTTGGCAAGAGAGGCAAAACTAGGTGGACCAGTTCAATATCGGTGGATGTACCCTTTTGAAATGTAACGTGTTATCCTTTAAATTTCAATATTATAATTTCAGAATGTCACATTGTTTTTAACTAGTCATTTGTATACAGGTATTTGCGAATACTTAAGTCGTATGTTCGTAACTATGCTCGTCCTGAAGGCTCAATTGCAGAAGGTTATTTGGCAGAAGAAAGCCTCACATTTTGCTCGCGCTACTTAAAGAATATCTCAACCAAGTTCAATAGGCCAGCTAGGAATGATGATGATTCAGTGTCACATGGTAAGATATCTATCTTTAAAAATTGTGGACGAACAAAAGGTGGTCCAGATCCCGCCCCGCTATCTCGTGATGAGTTAAACCAAGCATCCATATATGTGCTTCAAAATTGTGAAGAAGTTTGGCCGTTCCTTGAGTAAGTTTCTGGAGAACTTCAAGATAATTTTGTGTTAGGATAGTTCAATTATGTTTTCCTAACTAAGCCATTATTAAAATGTAGGGAACACACTAGAGAGATGGAAAGACAAAGTGCAATAGGGGATGGAAGGCAGAACAATGACTTTTTTTATTGGTTTCGTGCACATGTAAGTGATGAATAAAATGACATGTTGAATATTAATGTTATTATCACATATCTTATTGATTACAAGAGTATTGTTTGTCTTTTGTAGATCTTACAACTATCTGCACAAGAACATGCAAATGATGATCTCATAAGCTTAGCACTCGGTCCTGGACCTCTAGTGCTTCGATATTCCACATTAATGGTGAATGGATTTAGATTTCAGACAAGAGATATAGAGTCGAGAAGAAAAACACAGAATTGTGGAGTTTTTGTTAGAGGAGATGATTCAGACTCAACAAAGGAGTATTACGGTATATTGGAGGACATTTACGAGTTATCTTATGTGGGAAATAAGAAAGTTTACCTCTTCAGGTGTCATTGGTGGGATGTGGCTCACTTAGGAAAAGGATATAAGATTGACAAATATGGCTTCACAAGTGTGAATAC
>NW_017687253.1:0-689 GCF_001879085.1 Nicotiana attenuata | reverse complement strand
ATTAGCAATTATGGTGTGTTGCCTAAGGGATGAGTGAACCAATTATCGAAATAGAATTTTTTTCAAGATTTATGTTCTAAGTGCTTGACAATTGAAGATCTTGATATCTTAGAGGCTGAAATTGCTATCACATTGTGCAAGTTCCAAATGGTTTTTCCTCCTGCGTTTTTCGATGTCATGGTTCATTTGCCCATTCATTTGGCAAGAGAGGCAAAACTAGGTGGACCAGTTCAATATCGGTGGATGTACCCTTTTGAAAGGTAACGTGTTATCCTTTAAATTTCAATATTATAATTTCAGAATGTCACATTATTTTTAACTAGTCATTTGTATACAGGTATTTGCGAATACTTAAGTCGTATGTTCGTAACTATGCTCGTCCTGAAGGCTCAATTGCAGAAGGTTATTTGGCAGAAGAAAGCCTCACATTTTGCTCGCGCTACTTAAAGAATATCTCAACCAAGTTCAATAGGCCAGCTAGGAATGATGATGATTCAGTGTCACATGGTGAGATATCTATCTTTAAAAATTGTGGACGAACAAAAGGTGGTTCAGATCCCGCCCCGCTATCTCGTGATGAGTTAAACCAAGCATCCATATATGTGCTTCAAAATTGTGAAGAAGTTTGGCCGTTCCTTGAGTAAGTTTCTGGAGAACTTCAAGATAATTTTGTGTTAGGATAGTTCAAT
>NW_017687252.1:0-6143 GCF_001879085.1 Nicotiana attenuata | reverse complement strand
AGGCTGCAGCAAATTCATCTGGACGAGTTTCGGGAACAAACTGGAGTAAGGTTCACCAATTGGCGTAAAATTTGGTCGTCTGGGTGGTTCTCGTGGGCGAAAGTTATTTTGCGGTGGTCGGGGATTATATTGGTTCTGGTAAGGAGGTTGATTTCTTTGGAATGGAGGTGGATTTCGGTTAGGTTGTGGTTGCGGTCGGCCGAAGGGTTGTGCATTCATGACCGCATAAGGTGTAGGAGCATAGGCCATACCAATATGAGGATAGTAGTGTTGAGGGGTTCTTTCAGAGAATACCGGTCTAGGAGCCCGGTATCTTCTTCCTCCCGATGCTGCCATCACTGTTTCTTCTTTCTTTTTGCTTTTGGCCATTCCTCCAGACCCGCCTTGGATGGCTTGGGAGGTTGCTCTTATGGCTGACTGGCTCAAAATTCTACCCATTTTTAGCCCATTCTCTACCATCTCTCCGATTTTTATTGCCTCTGCGAAAGGTTTGCCCATGGCGGATATCATATTCTGAAAATAGTCTGCTTCCTGGGCTTGGAGGAAAACAGTGACCATCTCTACCTCATCCATCGAAGGCTTCACTCTTGACGCCCGTTCACGCCACTTAATTGCATATTCACGGAAGCTTTCTGAAGGCTTCTTCTTAAGATTCGCCAAGGAGTTACTGTCTGGCGCGATGTCTATGTTGTACTGAAATTGTCGAACAAAGTCTCGGGCTAGATCATCCCAAATATGCCAACTCGAGACATCTTGATCCATGTACCATTCTGAAGCGATACCAACCAAGCTTTCTCCAAAATATGCTATCAACAACTCTTCTTTGCCACCGGCTCCCCGTAACTGATTGCAATACTTCTTCAGGTGAGCAATGGGGTCACCGTGTCCGTCATACTTCTTAAATTTTGGTGTTTTGAATCTGGATGGCAAGTGTACATGAGGGAACATACATAGATCTGTGTAGGAGACACTCTTTTGCCCGCTCAATCCTTGCATGTTTTTCAAGCTCTGCTCGAGGCTTCTCATTCTCTTCGCCATCTCGTCCTGCTCTGGGCCTTTGGGGGTTTTGTCCTGCCCTGGTGTGAGCTCGTATGGTGGCGGTTGAGAGTAGTTATATGTGGGATATTGAGGAGGATCCACCGGAAAAACAGGGTTTTGAAAGGTGAATGCTGAGTGGTGAATGCTGAGGGATCAAAGGCAGGCCTTGGCAGTGAAGGTTGTGTTGTAGCAGGGCACGGTGGAGCAGTGAAGATGTTAGGAGCTGCTCCTGCTGGGAACACCTGGGGGCAGACCTCAGAAGGTGTTCCGACGAAATGAGCAGTCATGGTAGGTTGTCCAAAAGGGGTATGAGGATGACTGATAGGGACAGTAGTAGCACCTCCAGCTCTAGGGAATAACTCTGGGAATCCGGGAATGTTGCTTGGCGGTTCCTTTCCATTGTTCCAGGCATCCCACATTTCCATCAGTCGCATGCGCAAGATCCGATTTTCTTCAGCTCTAAGAGATTCAGAGGCCGGGACCCCCGAGATGGGGCTGTCTTCAGAGATGGGGACTGCGGGCAAGGTCATTTCTGTAGACATTTCCACACTTCCTTTCGATCTGGTAAAGTATTGATGCGATGCCAGCTTACCACAACCAACCACCAATTCTAAAGGCAAAACTGGAATTGGCAGCAACACACGGTTAGTTTGAGATAAGTAACAGATAGGTAATCGCACATTGGGGTGTGATGCACCTATACAGTTAAACGGATGTCTACATGTTTGCACTAGTTGCATGCGTCATCCCGGCTCCTCTTTTGATTTCCACTCTTTGTTTTCTTGCTTTTCTTTCTCTTTCTATTTTTCTCTCATTTTTCTTTTCCCTCTATTTTTCATTTTCTGCTTTTTCCTTTTTCTTTTGCCATGGTTTTTCTCTCGATTCTTTATTTTTTCTTTCTGCGTTTCTTTCTCTCTTGTTTTTCTTTTATTTCCTTCCCCCGTATTTTCCTTCTTTTACTTAGGGTTACGGTCGAATCTTATGGAGATTGCCTACGTATCATGACCCCGCATGAATCAGGCCAAGCGTAGTTCTTGCAAACAAATGCAAACATAAGTACAAGAAATAAAGAAACAATTTTTTGGGAATTTTCAACTTTTATTAATAGCAACTGCAGTTACAAAGCTACTAGACTATTTGTTTTCTTTTCTCGGAAATAGAAAGTACAAAAAAAAACAGACTCAAAAACTACAGACTCGATTTTTAAGAATACATCAAAGCTTCAAATCCTGGGGTCCGCGGGGCATCACTCGGCATCGCCGCGGGCCTGCGTGCAAGACCCTTTTGCAACTGATCTAGATCGTTCATGACCTGGCGAACAAATATCATTACGGAGGCAAAGAACGTGGTACGTCCCATCTGCTCACCGGCCTGACACTTCCTGACAATGTAGTTGGCAATGTTTCTGATTCTCTCCCTGATTTGACCTTTCTCTTGGAGTAGCCGACTTAACTGTTGAGTGCGAGCATCTAGTACCTGAAAATCCTGGAAGTGAAGATCCTGTAACAATTTTATTTCCTTTTCCATATCAGCGATTAACCCATAGCATTGTTCCCTCTCGGCCTGTAACTCTTTCTCCCGACGGGCTGCCTTTTCTTCAAGAGTATTCATTTTTCTTTTCATGTTGGCGATGGTTCCCTCATAGTTCTTCTTCATTTGTTGTACAAACTGAGCCCTTTCCTCGGTCTTCTTTGCCCATTGTGCCCGAAGTTTTGCCACGCTTCCCTCGGATTTTTCCAATTCTTCCTGACAGTCCAGGACTTGTTTTTTCAACCCTCTTATCAATCTCTCGTCGGATAGACTTCTTTCTCGATTCCTGGCATCTAATTTCATTTGTTGAATTTGGGCCTTGAGAGCTTCATTCTCCTGGGCCAGTTGCTTTTTATCTCCTTCATCGGCTGCGGCTTGCAAGCTGTTTTCAAACCGAAGCTCCTGAACCTGTTTTTCCAATGCTCCTATTCGGGCTCTATACTCTTTTTCTTTAGCTAACCAATCCCACTGCACCTGAGCCTCACTTGTTAATTGTTGCACATGTGGCCTTTTGGCGGGTCTCTCGGGGATTTGAAACCTTTTACCGAACCAAACCAAGTATTTGGGATCTACCTCACCTCTGGCTCGGTCCTGTACTATAGTTTTAGGCACAAGGTACCTGCACTCATTCCATATCTTTCGGATTCGGCCTTTAGGGAATGCAGCTTTTGGGCCTAACTCAATGACTTGCCCACTCAGGTCTTCATCGTTGTGCACCGTCTGAAATCTTCCAAATTGTCGCAAAACTCGGTAAGGAGCATAGGGCTGAATGCTTCGAATACCCATCAAAAGAATATTAGAGACCTCTGCTGATGTGTATACAACTTCAGTAGGAGGAAGCCATCCATAAGCCCATTCAACTTTATCTGCAGTGAGGGATCTTAAGCATGACGACCAGGCCTCAGTACCCTCCGGGAACTCAATACCTGTAACTCGGGTCTCGAATTCTGCAATACAACTCAACCCGGTTAAATCGTTGTTCATGTAGCCTGTGCGGTGACAGAGATGTTCCTGTATCCACAACTGCAAGAGCAAATTGCAACCTTGAAAGAATTTCTCCCCTTCTCGACATTTGGTCAAAGCTCGGTACATTTCGGCTACAATTAGAAGAGCCACTGTGCTAGTAGATTTCTTCATGGCAACATCTAGCATCCCTACTAGGCCAAGGTCTACGTGACCATCTTTTCTAGGACAAATTACCACTCTCAAAAAGGCCACCATGAAGGCTAGTCCCCGTCGGGCTTCCCATTTGTCTTTATTTCCAGCATGTGTTAATCCTGTATTGGGTTCCTCAAAACCTTTGGGGTTACCATACCGGTGATATAGGAAATGTAGTGTACAACACCCTTCCGCCAGATGCGGGTCCTGAATATCCCGACTGATGTTCAACAAATCCAAGAACCTATGAAGAGTTACCGGTCGTGGGGCCAAAGGGTATCTACCGCGGAGGTTCCCATTGAGACCTGCGTATCCAGCGATCTCTTCTAATGTAGGTGTGAGTTCAAAATCTGAAAACCGGAATACATTACGGGTCGGGTCCCAAAATGGTATCAGTGCCTCAATGACATCCTTCCTTGGTCTGATTTTCAATAAATCTACAAGACCGCCCAGGCTTTTAACCACAGTATCTCTGCTTCCTTTTCCCAAGTCATGCCACCACATATGGAGTTTCAAAGGGATCTCGCTCAGGACTGAGAAGGTTTCGATGTTACTTGAATTCATCCTGCACATTTATTTAGGGGAATTTAATGATTTATTTTGAAAAATGGCTATTTGTGCAAAAATTCTTTATTTAGAAAATAAGGACTTGGATTTGCAAATACGGCCTTTCAGCACTTCTGGGAGGAAGATTTTAAGGCTGTGCCCGCAAACCATTTAAAAATGACTCAGGGTGGCTATTCTTGCAAAAACGGCCTTCCGGCGTCCTTTTGGGGACATTCGGCTTATTTTAGACAGGAATGGCATCACCCGACTTATTTATGACACAAAATTAAAATTTGGCATTTTTTGGCTATTTTTTGCAAAAAGGGAGGTTGGACCCGATGAGGGTTGCCTACGTATCTCACATCCGGTGAGAATCAAACCGGCGTAGTTCGGGCAGATTTGCCAAAATCAAAACTATTTTGAACCACAATTTTCTTTCTATTTTTCAAACATTTTTCTTTTTCTCTTTTTATTTTTCAAAAATCCGGCAGCATTTCGGTACTATTTGGGCATTGGGTTTTTTCAAAACAAATGGTTACCCTCCCTTAGTCCTAACACTGCTTATTTTCTCAATTTTCACTCATTTAGACGAGCCGGTCAACATGCAAATCCGAGCAAATAAATGCGCAAGTAGCACGTAAGATGCATCAGGATGGTCAATTCATTTCAGGTCACCTGTCCTAGACGGACCCAACCCCTGTGTTGAGTCCCCTAAGTCAAATGCACATGATGCAAACAAACGTCCTACTAGGGATCCGGCATGAGGCTTTGTTCTTCTAGGTTTAACCCTAGGTTTATTGGTCTAGACCTGGCTTACCCGAGCGGACAACTCGAGCCGAGGGGGAGGCAGCGTACCGGGGATACAGAAGCTCCGCCGGCTTTGCAACTTATCCAAACCTCGTTCTAAATGGGAAAAGACTCTAAACAGAAGAGAAGCTACACGAAGTGCACCCTTCTCCATGATGTAGAAGACTCAGAAAGAGGAAGGGATTCACGACAGTATATATATACAGTTTCAACAAATATCAAAGCGGTAAAACATTTAGCACATATAGCATGGAACATGTAGAAAAAGCAGATAAAGCCAAATATAACAATTATACTAAGCTCGAATTCTTGAACCCTGAATCAAATTCTGGGTTCGTATCCCCAGTGGAGTCGCCAGAGCTGTCACACCTCCTTTTTTACACACCTACCCCGAAGGATAATGTAAAAGGGAGTTTTTCCATTTAAAGTGACATTATTCGAAATGAGATTATTTATTTATTTTTAGAGTCGCCACTTGGGAAAGGATTGGCTTTTGGTGTCCCAAGTCACCGATTTAATTTAAATCCCAAATCGAGGAAATATTCGACTTCCCAATTGGAGTCTGCGAACCAGAAATTCTGAATAAGGAATTCTGTTGACCCGAGGGAAGGTGTCAGGCACCCCCGGATCCCGTGGTTCTAGTACGGTCTCTTAAATTATTATAAATGGCTAAAAATCTGGTTTTATGCATGTTCAAACCTATAGTGCAATTTTATAAATTTGTTTAGCCGCTTTTAATTAGTTTTTTATGAAAGTGAACGCCGTTTAAGAGCGTGTTTTTGGATCACGTCACATGAAATGCACCCGGATCCTCGACACCTCTTATTTAACGTTTTGAGACTTGGATTTGGATCGCATGAAATGCACACCCGTATTTAAGAAGGTAACATTATTAAAAGCGTGCCTAAAAGTGGCTAGCGTCTTATTAACTTTGCGGGAAGCCATGAAAGTTCGCTAAATGGCATGTCCCGAATTTCTAAAATATTTTAACATAGTATTTAATGAGGGCCCCGCAATTTATATGTTTTGTGCGGCGAGGCTCGTCTCATGTTTTATTTAAAGGC
>NW_017687251.1:5344-6144 GCF_001879085.1 Nicotiana attenuata | reverse complement strand
ATACCGTAAAATGAGACCCTCATCCCAATACAACCAAGCAACTTCCTGCTCTATGCACCGAGCATTCTTTACCAACAACAACTCTAGACATTCCGAAATTCTCATACCCTATGGAACATAATATAACCTTTGTCGAAATTTTGCTTCACTCGTGCCATCCTCGGCTCAATCTGTGTAACTAGAACTAACTCGCCAGCATACCTCGAGACATACCCAACATAGCACATAACCGTGCAATCAGCTAATCAACAGCAACCTCCCCAACTTGGCTCGAAGCCATATATCAAGACATGCTTAACAACTCATAAAACATTTACTGTAATGATGCCACAATGTCATGGTGAGATTAAACTCAAATCATCTACAAGTTTGTGAAAACACGGATCGTCTAGTACTGAAATCCTCTACAACCCTCGCATTCATCCCCACATCAACTGAGTCCACTCTCTTAAGCGACCCAAATTTTTAAATTTCAACACATACCCTTCTATTACACATGAGATCTTCTAACATACACGTAAGGACCATACCACTCAAGAACACTCCGCAGGAGATGACCCCTGCTTCGCCTCAATTTAGTACTTCAGCATACCTTTCACCATCATATACGTTACTCAGTCATTAGTCTTCCTGAGTCCGAACTCATACCGCCGCATGCAATGCCCTTCACTTCCCAACTAGGAGGTACGGCAATGTCTTTCACGCGCCCATACTTACGGGCGTACACCATCCAATCCACAACTAGGAGACGAATCACTTACAGTTCATCTATACTCTCGCAGTACTCTTCGTCACTACCC
>NW_017687251.1:0-590 GCF_001879085.1 Nicotiana attenuata | reverse complement strand
AGAGTCATTCTCTCTTATACAACTCGTAATTTACCTTACGACTTAACGTAACAGAACCACTTTAGTTGCTTTATTGGTCGACTCCGATACCGTAAAACTAAGAACTCTCATCCCAACTACAACCAAGCACTCCTACTCTATGCACCGAGCATGCTCTACCAACAACAACTCTAGACATTCCGTAATTCTCATACCCTATGGAACATAATATAACCTTTGTCGAAATTTTGCTTCACTCGTGCCATCCTCGGCTAAATCTGTGTAACTAGAACTAACTCGCCAGCATACCTCGAGACGTACCCAACATAGCACATAACCGTGCAATCATCTAATCAACAGCAACCTCCCCAACTTGGCTCGAAGCCATATATCAAGACATGCTTAACAACTCATAGCACCTTTACTCTAATGATGCCACAATG
Organism: Nicotiana attenuata; assembly: GCF_001879085.1. Lineage (NCBI taxonomy): Eukaryota > Viridiplantae > Streptophyta > Magnoliopsida > Solanales > Solanaceae > Nicotiana > Nicotiana attenuata. The sequence goes on along the minus strand of NW_017687251.1, from coordinate 168 downwards.
TCATGGTGAGATTAAACTCAAATCATCTACAAGTTTGTGAAAACACGGATCGTCTAGTACTGAAATCCTCTACAACCCTCGCATTCATCCCCACATCAACTGAGTCCACTCTCTTAAGCGACCCAAATTTTTAAATTTCAACACATACCCTTCAATTACACATGAGAT
>NW_017687250.1:5362-6144 GCF_001879085.1 Nicotiana attenuata | reverse complement strand
AATGAGTATGCGCCGGGTACGTATTTGGTCACGTCTAGAATTTTGAAGGCGTACGACGCATTCTTTCAGCGTTCGCAGGCCGTTGCGATTATTCTGACGGCGGGACGTTGGCGGATGGCTGAGAAGTCGCTTCGCGGAGCTTGTCATAGTGACGCATGCTTCGGCAGGACCGAACTGTTTTACGGTTGGTCGTGCAGTTAATGACGGCTATTGGGTTTCACAAAAGCCATTTATGTTGCCTATAAAGGTGGATTGAGGCATTCATTTCTCATATCTTCATTGTTCATCTGAGAGAGATTCTGAGGAAACTTTTTCGTTCTGCTAATTCATCTTCTCCTTTCTTTCCTTTGATTGTGATAACCTTTGTCTTGCCCACCGAATTCTATCCCTTTCTCTTTAGTAGATCAACAATGGCAGGCAGTTCTTCCCAGGATGCTCTTCCGATAGATTTTCCGGTAGTTGAAGGTCCACCTCCGGCAATGGGAGGTGCCGAACAGATAGAGACCGGAGAAGTTCTGTCGGTTGACGAGGTAGTTCCTCGGCCCGGAGGTCTGGCGATTGACTTCACTGTCGACGGTGGAGAGGACCCGGTGGATGAAGCCCCGTTAATGGGGGAGATTGGGATGGCCCGATTACGGGAACAGGGGGTCATTCCCACCCATGCGGACATCGTTCTCGCTAGAAGCGAGGAGAGGGTCCATACCGACCGCCGGGGATACTGCATTTTTTACGCCTATCCTTTCAGGTTGGGGTTCAAGATCCCGCTCCCAATGCTGGTGGTG
>NW_017687250.1:0-799 GCF_001879085.1 Nicotiana attenuata | reverse complement strand
CCCGGTTCAATCGTAGTTGAATTTTTTGGTGAAGGCGCATAGCCTGAGTCCCGGTTCAACCGTAGTTGAATTTTTTGGTGAAGGCGCATAGCCTGAGTCCCGGATCAACCGTAGTTGAACTTTGGCGAAGACGCATAGCCTGTCTTGGTTCAACCGTAGTTGAACTTTTTGATGAAGGCGCATAACCTGAGTCCCGGTTCAACCGTAGTTGAACTTTTTGGCGAAGGCGCATAGCCTGTCTTGGTTCAACCGTAGTTGAACTTTTTGGTGAAGGCGCATAGCCTGAGTCCCGGTTCAACCGTTGTTGAACTTTGTCGATCTTTGATGACGAAGGCTCATGGCCTGGGTCCCAGTTCAACTGCTGTTGAACTTCGTCGATCTTTGATGACGAAGGCTCATGGCCTGAGTCTCATATTGTGGGTATTGAGTGCTGAAGCTCGGTTTGGATTCGAGACCTTGAGCGGCTCATCCGTTTTCTTCCCAACCAGGGTTTATATGCTGTCTTGAGGCGATTCTCGATTCGAGATTCCTCCGTGCTGGTTTCTGGCTGGAGCCCTTATTAGGGATGTGGGAGATCTCTTACGAAGATTCTCCCCAAAAGAGAGGGGGGCTGGCTTCTTCTTCTTGTTTGCACCATCCGATAGATGAGAGACAGAGGAACTGGATCTCGATTCGAGATCTTCGAGTTCCATCGGCCTGATATGCCGCTTTGGCTTGTTTATGCGAGGCTGCTTCTTCTTGTTTGCACCACCCGATAGATGAGAGACAGAGGAACTGGATCTCGATTCGAGATCTTCGA
>NW_017687249.1:5554-6144 GCF_001879085.1 Nicotiana attenuata | reverse complement strand
GCTCGGACCTGTTTTCGATGAAGTTCCTCTTTCTTTATTTGCACCTATTTCTTCCATTCCTTTGCCAACCGTAAGTGTTTCTTTGCCAGCATTGACTACTTCTGTTCTTTCACCAGTTTTAATTGCTTCTACTTCCATTCCTATGTCTACTTCTTCCGTTCCTGTTCCCACTCCTACGACTCCTGTGGTGTTTACCTTTTCTACTACTCCCCCTTCCGCTGTTCCATCTTCATCTGTCCCACATATAGAAGTATGTTCCAGCAATAGAAGCATGACTATGAGGAGTGTCACGCTCGAAATCCCTGCTAATCAAAGCCTCTTAAGAAAATCTGGGAGAGCTGATACTTGGCTCTAACCTCTTATTGGAGAAATTGAAAAGAATAAGATGCAAAGCCGTAGTTGTTACACTTTGATGAATGACATAGTTCATTCAACTTTGAAGGTAATTTTCTTAACCTTGAATGCTTTCCTTCTTTTTCTTTCTAAGTTCTCACTTCTATGCTTTATGGCCGTAGGCTAATCTTATTGGGACTGAATTAATGGGGCGAGTTTCTACATTGGAGAAAAAGGACGAGAGTCTACAAGGGCTC
>NW_017687249.1:0-690 GCF_001879085.1 Nicotiana attenuata | reverse complement strand
TGAATCACCTGGTTTTTGAAGCTCCTTGCTTTCTTTCTTTTGTTTTACGGGTATGCAAGATGGGTCTTCATTTAGTTTGTGAGTCATTACATCCGGTGGTATTCCTGTCATACCAGCATCGGACCAAGCAAAACAATCCACGTTAGCTTTTAAGAATTCAATTAACATACCTCGCGTATCTGAGCTTAAGTTGGCCCCACATAAAGCTTTTGTTCAGGCCATTGTTCAAATAGTATCACAAGCTCGAGCTCCTCAATTGTTGTTTTGATGTTTTCATTCTCTTCAGGCTCTTGAATCATATCAGGTCTCAAGTCTATATCTGTCTTTCCTCGTTCCGTTGTGGTTTGGTCTATGTCTTCTTCAACTTTATTTACAGCACTCGTATCTGTTACCATATTAATACTCCTATTTGTATGTTGTTCCCCTCAAATTTGACAGATTCCCCATGGTGATGGGAATTTCATTACTTGATGTAGAGTTGACGGGACAACGTCCATATCATGAATCCACGGTCTCCCCATGATTACATTATATGCCATCTCCATATCTACTACCTGAAATTTGGTATCTTTCACAACACCTTCTGCAAAAGTTGTTAGAATTACCTCTCCTTTAGTTACAACACTGGAATTATCGAATCCTGTTAGAGTATGCGCCTTTGGAATCATCTTATCCTCCGCTTGCATTTCA
>NW_017687248.1:5389-6144 GCF_001879085.1 Nicotiana attenuata | reverse complement strand
ATATAACATATATGGCTAAAATCATAATCGATAAAGTCAACAAAAAATATATAGAACAATAAGAGAAATGGCAAGCCAGCGGAGATACTAGAAAAGTTAAATAAGTTGGCTGGTTTTTCGCTGGATGAAAAAAAAATCAACTTTTCGAGGTTAATTGTTCTTCTTCCCTAGCAACAATTTTAGATCGATTCTAGCCGACCGAAAGGATCTTCTAATCAATTCAGAGATCATTTGGATTCCATTAGTAATGAGGATTCGGAATATCACGCATTAATCAATCAAAGAAAGATTCAACATTGAAAAGAAAGATTGATTCTTTGGGATCGTTCCTTTCATCAAACAGAACCAAAAGAGAATCAGGCCGGTTCTCGAAATGCGTTTCTAGATACTCAATGTCCTGGCTATTCACAGAACATGAGAAGCAGAAGATTAATTATCTGTTTTCGGAAAGAAATCAAAGAATTCAAATGGCAAACCATGTTGGAAAGCTTAAATAACTACCCTATCTAGGTTTGGATTGACAGAATACATGTATAAGCAGAAATGACTGGGAGTTATTGATAGGTTTGGAATTTTTTTTTTGGTCTAGCTCTAGAGTCGAAACAAGCTTGCGGTTGTACATACTTATACTTGGTTAAATAAAATTTTGGTTGTTTAACCAAACGTTTAAAAAAAAAAAAAAAAACGTTCAACTACTAATGGAATTATTTATATATTTTAGTCTTAATTATTTCCTAATAGTCGTCGCTAATTAA
>NW_017687248.1:0-496 GCF_001879085.1 Nicotiana attenuata | reverse complement strand
CAGAAAATTCTTTAGCAGTTACCTGTAAACAGGAAATTATAGCTAAGCTTTAGAATTATGAATATTGCTATAAAGCTTCACAAGCAAGCTTCTACTCAAGCCCTCAACCTTTTGATAAAAATGAATACTTTATAAAGGCAAAAGAATTGGTAAGATGATTCTTCCCATCTGTCTAAGCCTTGGTGGATAGAGTTACTTGTATCTGTGTTGGTGGAAAGTAGTAGGTATTGGTGGATTAACTGAGATGCGTACAAGCTGACCCCGGCACCACCATTATGCGAAGAAAAAATGAATACTACAAAGGCACACAGTTCAGTTGCCTTGCTACTTTCTTTCCTCAACTATATTTTTCTCTAGTTATACTTAAACGCATTCTTGCAGAAACCTATAACATCCTAATTTCATGAACCTCCATAATTCTTAATGCTTGGACATCTTTTCACGTTCTTTATGTTCCTGTTAATGAAGGGAATGTATTTCACGACTGAATTGAGCC
>NW_017687247.1:5481-6144 GCF_001879085.1 Nicotiana attenuata | reverse complement strand
GGTGACCAACCTTTGATACGTTGCACCTGCATTCTTAAGACCGAAGGGCATTACTTGTAACAGTAAGTCCCCCTGTCTGTTATAAAAGAAGTTTTTTCTTCATCACTTGGATCCATCTTGATTTGATTATAGCCTGAATATGCATCTAAAAAACTTAATAGCTCATGCCCTGCAGTAGCATCAATTAACTGATCTATGTGGGGTAAAGGAAAGGAATCTTTTGGACAGGCTTTATTAAGGTCTGTGTAATCTACACAGACTCGCCACTTACCGTTCTTCTTAGGAACCACAACAGTATTAGCTAACCAGTTAGGATATTTTACCTCACGAATTGAACCAATTTTTAGCAACTTTTGAACTTCCTCTTGAATCACCTTATTTTTGAAAGTTCCTTGTTTTCTTTTCTTTTGCTTGACGGGAGGATATGATGGATCTTCATTCAACTTATGAGTCATGACTTCCGGTGGTATCCCTGTCATGTCAAAATGGGACCAAGCAAAACAGTCCGCATTAGCTTTTAAAAATTTAATCAATTTACGTTTTACCTCCGGGCTAAGATTAGCTCCTATGTACACTTTTCTCTCGGGCCAATGTATAAATAACACCACGGCCTCTAGCTCTTCTATCGTTGTTTTGATGTTCTCATTCTCCTCCGGTTCTTGA
>NW_017687247.1:0-1212 GCF_001879085.1 Nicotiana attenuata | reverse complement strand
AAAAAAGCAACAATTTCGTTACTCCAATCCCAAGTTTAAATTATTAAAATTTACCTCATTCTTTATCTGGATCGAGAACTGAGTAGAAATAAATGTATAATTGCAGCATTTGCATCCTTTGCCACATCAGCTGCGGATGCGAGATTAGCTAAGGCATCTGCTTCAACATTTTCATCCCTCGATATCTGTATGACCTTCCAAGTTTGAATTGCTTTATCAGTTCCCGTACCTTTTCTAAGTACTCCTGCTTCTTAAGAGCCGAGAAGAATTTAAAACATTTTTCCAATGATTTAGAAATGAACCTTCCCAAAGCTGCAATTCTTCCTGTTAGTCTTTGAACCTCTTTCTTGTTGGAAAGTATATCTGGAATTTCTTCAATGGCCTTAATCTGTGCAGGATTCACTTCAATACCACGGTTAGAAACAAGAAAACCTAAAAAAATTCGTAATGCCACACCAAATGCACATTTTTCTAGATTCAACTTCATATTATATTTTCGTAAAATTTTAAACGTATCAGATAAGTGCGATATATGATCTTCTGAATGCTGTGTTTTAACTAGCATATCATCTATATATACTTCCATGGTTTTACCTAAATGTTCTTGAAACATTTGGGTGACCAACCTTTGATACGTTGCACCTGCATTCTTAAGACCGAAGGGCATTACTTGTAACAGTAAGTCCCCCTGTCTGTTATAAAAGAAGTTTTTTCTTCATCACTTGGATCCATCTTGATTTGATTATAGCCTGAATATGCATCTAAAAAACTTAATAGCTCATGCCCTGCAGTAGCATCAATTAACTGGTCTATGTGTGGTAAAGGAAAGGAATCTTTTGGACAGGCTTTATTAAGGTCTGTGTAATCTATACAAACTCGCCACTTACCGTTCTTCTTAGGAACCACAAGAGTATTAGCTAACCAGTTAGGATACTTTACCTCACGAATTGAACCAATTTTTAGCAACTTTTGAACTTCCTCTTGAATCACCTTATTTTTGAAAGTTCCTTGCTTCCTGTTCTTTTGCTTGACGGGGGGATATGATGGATCTTCATTCAACTTATGAGTCATGAATTTCGGTGGTATCCCTATCATGTCAGAATGGGACCAAGCAAAACAATCTGCATTAGCTTTTAAAAATTCAATCAATTTACGTTTTACCTCCGGGCTAAGATTAGCTCCTATGTATACTTTTCTCTTCGGGCCTAATGT
>NW_017687246.1:0-6144 GCF_001879085.1 Nicotiana attenuata | reverse complement strand
AACGTTTCAAACCATGTTAGATTAGTGTTACGTGTTGTCGTGGTTTTCTGTTGTTCTGATGTCCTTGCGATCGACAAGGACTAACGCGATCGTGTAGTGATTCGTAGGAGATGGGAGAGTTTGTGCTTCGCGTTCATGACATAGGCATCGCATTCGCGATGACCGGTGGTTGGTGCTACGCGTTTGCGTCTGGATGTCACGTTCGCGACAGTGTGCAGGTGTGGCAGATGTTGTTCATCGCGTTCGCATGGGTGATGTTGCGAGCATGAAGGCTTACTCAGGGGCAATGCTACTTTCTTCTACTTGATCGCGAAGGCTATTACGCGATCGTGATGCATATAACTGGGTAGTGCTTATAAGTTGTTAATTTCGGGCTTTGAACTCATTTATCATTTTGAGATTGAGAGCTTGAATTTGGGCGATTATGAGGCGTTTTTCTTCACTTGGATTGGAGTAAGTGATCTTGACTCGGTTTTGATTATTATTCATGATTTCATCTTTAATTTTGACATTTGATTGATGAATCTAAAAGAGAAATTGAGGTTTTTAATCGAAACTTTTCTAAAATGAATAATCGGGTTTGAACATCGATTCGGAGTCGAAATTGGATGAAACTAGTATGGTCGGACTCGTATTTGAATTGGTTATCGAATTTTGTGAGTTTTATCGGGTTCCGGGGTGCTGGCCCGTAGTTTACTTTTTGGTTGACTTTGAGTATTTTATTAAAGATTCCATCTAAATTCATATAGCTTTATGTTATGTTTTTAGTTGCTTTTTGCTAGTTTCGAGCCTTTCGGAGGCCGATTCGCGGGAAGGCTTTTTCGGAGTATGTTTTGACTTGTTTGAGGTAAGTATCTTACCTAAACTTGGTTGAGGCACTAGTTGCCTGACTTATTTGTGATAGCTACATGCTATGGGTGGCACACATGTGTAGGGTTGAGCCGCGTGCATGCACCAGGGGTATTATTCATGCTCGAGATAGTGCCTAGGCTACGATATGCCCTGCTAAGCTTCATAATGTGATGTTTCATATATTTGTACCCCTTTTGTGAGCTATTTGAACCATGTTTGAAGTTATATGGAGGTTAATCTACCGGTTCATGACCTTAGAACCTGATTTGTGAAGGCATGTATGAAATTTGATATTCTTTGAACATGTACATTGAATATCAAATTATAGCGATTATAGCGTTTCACAAGGTACGTCGTATCAAAGCATAACACATTATGGAATTTCTCATATGCCGCCTTACAGTGTGAATGCACCCATACCACATTTCGCAGCCTACCAATATTATCAACGTCTATTGAATAGAAAAACTCTATATCCTTTACCTACATTTCACGAAAAAAGTTGAGCAATGACTGCGCGTCCCCTTCTTACATTTCAAAATTCCTACTCTTAAAATAAAATTTCTACAATCTTTTGGAGTGCAACCCAAATTTTGCGGTCTACCACGTTGAACCTCAACAAGTCTAATATTCTTGGAGGGTCTATGCCAAATCGATTGTGAGCTACAGGATCCCTCTTCAAAGAATCACAAACGGACATATGTCCAGACATCAGGCGCAATATGAAAGGGAGCAAATCATGATGGTGATCGTGAACGACCTTAGAGACGCACCAACCACCAGAATCATCCAAAACAGCAGTGAGCCTAGATTTAAAATTGTTACTTTTGGTGGTAAGCTTAGTTTTGCGAATCCTAGCCCTATCACAATAGTAAGTATGTACCTGGCAATGCCACCACCCTTCTTGTTGGAATTTTTTTTGACGATGGAGAATCCTTTCAACCGTGCATGTTCTTTGTAAAATACAAGCAAAGAATCTTTATCTCTATATCGCATTCCAGAGATTGGACCTACAACCACATCCTCTTCCGTGAAATCATTCTCCATTTCTCGATCAACATCATATAACTCTAACTCATTTCCTAAAAATGGCCCNTTGAAAGAATAGACTAAGATTGGATTTTTTAGTAAATGACCACGGAATCGATATTTGAAGGTTCCAGCAGGTTCGTATGATAATTTCGGACTTGGGCGTATGTCCGGATCGGGTTTTGGAAGACTAGGGAACGTCTCGGCACCTATTGTGGAAGTTAGCATGTTGGAAGGATTTCATAAGTTTGGGTTAAAGTGCCTTTAGTGTTATCAATGTCCGTTTGGGATTCTGAGTCTGGGAATAGCTCCGTATGGTGATTCTGGTATTGGGAGAGCAATCGGAAGTGGATTTGGAGGTCCGTAGGTCATTTTGGAGTCATTTGGCAAAAGTTGGAAATTTGAAGGTTTTTGAGAAGTTTGACCGGAAGTGGACTTTTTGATATTGGGGTCGGAATCTGATTCCGAAAGTTGGAATAGGTCAGTAATGTCAAATGTCACTTGCGTGCAAAATTTGAGGTCAATCGGATGCGTTTGATAGGTTTAAACATCAAAAGTAGAAGTTGGAGTTTCTCAAGTTCATCAAGTTTGAATTGGGGTGTGATTCGTGATTTTAGCGTTGTTTGATGTGATTTGAGGCCTCAGCAAGTCCGTGTTATATTTTTAGACTTGTGCGGGTGTTTGGTTTGGAGCTTCGGGGGATCGGGTGAGATTCGGAGTAGCTTCGAAGTGATTTGTTAAGAAGTGGGATTGCCGGTATTGTATGACCGCATTTGTGGTGTTTTGGTCGCAAATGCAACTATCACATTTGCGAGATGGAGCTCGCATTTGCGAGCTTGGGCTGCTGTGGGAAAAGTTTGCATTTGCGAACTAAGGGTCGCTTTTGCGAGGCTATCACCTTCGCATTTGCGAAGAATCTGGTCGCAAATGCGACCTGGGCAGGGATGGCTTGGCTTCGCATTTGCGATGCATTTGTCGCAAATTTGACCATCGCATTTGCGAGCCGGATGTATGCGACTGGAACCCAGGGCTTTTTATCCCGAGACTTAGCCCATTTCCTTCATTTCCCACTTGGTCTTAGGCGATTTTTGGACCTTTTGGAAGAGGGTTTTCACCTAGCACTTTGAGGTAAGTAATTTCTACACAACGTGAGTTTAAATACATGGATTATGGGTAGATTAACATGTAAAAATTAGGAAAAATCAAGGGTTTAGGTAAGGACCTAGGGTTTTCACAAAAAATGAGATTTAACCACGAAATTTGTTATGGAATTTAGTAGAAATCATATATTTGTGATCCTTAGGTTATGGGTAACAACTTTCTTAAAAAAAATCAGAATTCGGGCATGTGGGCCCGGGGATGAATTTTAGGAACCTTGCATTTAGGGTTGGGAAATTGGTTTAATAATTAGAATATGGACTTTTGAGCATGTATTGACTAGTTCTTACCCCATTTGAATAGTTTTGGATCGTTCGGCTCCAATTTGGAGGTTTGAGCGCGTTCTTGAATTGGGATATAGGCTTCGGAGCGAGGTGAGTCTACTTTCTAACCTTGTAAGAGGGAATTGTCCCCATAGGTGAATTAATTGGATATGTGCTTCTATTTGTGGGGGCTACGTACGCACGAGGCGACGAGAGTGCGTGCTTAGCTACTATTATGCTTAAGTCCGGGTAGTTTAGGACCCAAAAGCATGCTGTACTTGCAATATTTGAAATCTTGTTGTCAATTTAAAAATGCTTAAAACATATCGAACATGTAAATGAATTTCTAAAAGACTAGTCATCGTTTCTAGATATTTAAAGGAGAAATTTCCTTTTCTTGGATAATTACTCCTTGATGAGTTCTTGATTGACTGTTTGAATGTGTTTATATATTGTGGAACGGGCCGAACACCTCGGTAGATTAAATAGATGCATCTATGGTTCGCGCCATTCGATCCTCTAGCAGTGCACAGTTTAAATATTATTGGATCGGGCCGTACGATCTCGGCATGATATGCACATGCTTGTATTCCTTGCCTTAAAATTTATAGATGTTGATAATTGTTTCTCCCTGGCCTGAGATAAATGTATAAATGATGAAAATGAATTTGGGAATTTCCTATAAACGAAAGAATTGTTTACTTGCCTCATGCTATTTGAGTTACCATCATTTTATGAAAATCCTCGATTTATTAAATTATTGGTATATTATCATTGGACCACTAGTAAGTGTCGAAGACGACCTCTCGTCTCTACTTCTTCGAGATTAGACGGGATACTTACTGAGTACACGTTGTTTTCGTACTTATGCTACACTTGCTGTGCATTTTTTGTTTCACAGGCGCATGTACCTCTAACGGCCTAATGGCGTAGCAGCATGGATGATACGGAGACTTAGGCGAGCTGCATCTCTTGAGGCGACCCGCAGCTAGCATAGTCTCTTTCAGTGTATTGTATTTACTTCCTGTCCAAATGTGTATTCCGGACAATTATTGTATTTTATTTGATTTCCTAGTGATTTCTCATGCACTTGTGACACCGGGTTCTTGGATGATTATGGGATATTTAATATTAAAAGTTGTAAACATGTTTATTTATTCAGTGATGATTACCTTTTTACTAGTTAAATCAAAAGGAAAATGGTTCCTAAAATATTAAAATTAGAGTTTAATTAATTACTTAATGTTGGCTTGCCTGACCAAGGTGTCCGGCGCCATCACGGCCTCTGATGGATTTTAGGTCGTGACAACATGGTATTAGAGCACTAGGTTCCCTTTGGTCTTACGAGTCATGAGCGAGTCTAGTAGAGTCTTGCAGATCGGTACAGAGATGTCTGTACTTATCTTCGAGAGGCTACAGGGCTGTTAGGAGCACTTCCCTTCTTGATTCATCATCGTGCGGTTTGATTCCTTTGAGGCTTATGCCCTTGTTTCCTTCCTACTGAATCTTATGCGACGCGAAGCGCTTATTATAAATCGGGAATTAAGGAAGTGTAATAGTACTACAGATGTGGTGCGGGATATTCTCCCTGCGTAGTTGTTTGGGCCATTGTCATCACCTTACAGCAGGTCGTTCTGTCGTTTCAGCTCAGTTTCAGTATTATCTAAGGTTTCGAGATTTGGCATCGATGTTATGACGATTCGTGCGTTACTATCGCCCAGTATTGATGTGATGGTAGGATACTTACCAATATGTCGGGGCAGTAAATGACCTAAAAGAAGGCCTACTCAATGCATGATTCAGAGACTCGGTATTTCATTCCCCGCGGAGGAAAGGCAACCGGACTATAATTGTTCAAGATTGAGTCGACGAATTTAATGTCAACGGCTCAAGAAAACATGATCTTCGGGAAAGTATAAAGTTAGTAGCGGTCTATTGGTTCAAGTGCTACAGAGATATATATTGATCTAAGGCAAAAACTGGGCAGCAAAGGATGAGGAAGGACATGTGTGAAGTGTCATGCGGTGGTTAAACTTCAAGAAGGCCAGGTGTAAGAAGCGGAAGTCGAGTAGTTTCTTAAAGAAGTGAGTTTGCCCAAAGTGGGAGAGTGGCAGAATAACATATGGGTTCAGTGGCAGGATAACTACATACTTTGAGGAAAAGTTAGAGTGGTTTGGGAATTTTAGTTTTCGGTAATTGGGTCTACGAGCGTAATTTGAAATATTGGCTAGCATATGGCGGGAGATTTGATATGACGGAAAGGAGCTGCTTGATATGAAGAAGGATACAACATATCTTTGAAATGGGGAGATGTTGTCGTGTATTTTAGTGGATGTCCACGAGGAATGAACAGATTCGTTCAGCTAGTGAATGAGCATGGGCTCAGGATGGGTTACTGATTTCGTAGTAATGGTGCATTGCAGCGTTGTTGGGAGATGACGGCATGTAATTTCTACAAGGGGTTATCTCCTGTGAGCAGATCAGCGATCGTGTGGTTGTTGAAGCTTCTGCAAAGAATCCTACTGGCTATCCAGTAAGAAGTCAAATATGTGAATGTTGCTAGAGATTCAGAGTGCTCATGAAATGCTAACTGAAGGATTTCGAGGAATTTGGCGGTGGATTGTGCAAGGTTATGTCAACGAGAGAAAAAGAATCTTAGTGGGTTCCAGAGTTGTGCAATAGTGGCTTCAAGCTAAGTGGGAGAGTCCCACCGCCTACGGTTGGATTGCATGGTCGTCTATTTGTGAGATTTCAGGTTATTAGCATATGGATGGGTTATTTCAGCGAAGGGAAAGGAACATACGAGGTAATTTGAGCAGAGGAATTGTTAAAGGTAGTGGTA
>NW_017687245.1:0-6144 GCF_001879085.1 Nicotiana attenuata | reverse complement strand
CCCTTATGTCTAACTGGTATTAGTATGTATCCCTCTTTGGCAAACAATTTGCACCCTAAAGTTATTTGGTTCTGTGTTAATTCTAAAGGTTCATGCTGTACCCCAATCCAATGAACCCCTTAAGAGCTTCTGATTCTGTATCTATGTGGACCTCTGCCTGTTGTATGTTTACCATCATGTGCTCTATGTGTCCCCAATCCCTATCACCCATGTGTGTAGGTTTGTTCCTTCTGTTTTGTGTTCCTTAAGTATTGCTGAGTTGGTTTGGCTCTATGCTTGATCTGCTGTTGTCTAATTATGTAACTCTCCCTTTTCAAAGTTGTTTTACTGCATGACTCTCTCTTTTACTCCACAAAACTGTTTCAAGCAAGTCTCTCTTAACACTGTTTTCTTACTAAAACCCTTTCAAAACTATGTCAAGCACTCTCACTCTGTTCCTAAGTCCCTAGGTTTTGCCCCCTCCAGTGTGTGTACTACCTTGGGATCCTTTTGAGAACCCTCTGAACTCTGGCACACTGAGGCTGGCCCTTCCACACTGCACGTACTCAATTTGGTTACCAAGTCTAGGTGTGAGCACTGCCCGGGATCCTTGAGATCCTTAGGGAACTCTGACGCACCTAGACAATGATATTGTCTTTGAAATTGGCATTTGAGGCTATTGGAGGTTTGGGGAAATCACTTGGACCTGCTTTAGGCTCCCTATAGTGTAGCTTCTTCTTTTTCTTATCTACAGTATGTAATTTGTTCATCTGGTTTGTAATAATTATTTGTAAACAGACATTGGGGTTGGCTAATGAAAAGGGGAGGGTAGTTACATATGTTATCAATATCAATGGGTAGAAACCATGCCTTAGGTTTACATTTCCTATATGTGCATTAGAATCCATGTCTAGGACCAATACATTCTAAGCATGTCATGCATTAGACATCATGTTCTTAGGTTTACTGTTTCAGCATCTCATTTTGATATTCTTGCCATCCTTTAGAAATTCTGTTTCTAGGATAAAATGGCATTAAAACAAAACTGCTACTCCTGTACGCTTGACTGCATGCTCTACAATACTGTAACCCTTATGCATTTAGAAATCCTGCTTTAGGAAATTCTGCAATCATGCTGTGCATTTAGAAATCCTGCTTTAGGCATTTTGCATATAAATCATTCTGCATTTTATGTGCATATTAGATACCCTGTTTTTAGGATCACGCTCACACTCGCTCAGTCACACCTAGTTGAACTACTGACGCATGAAAAAAGGACATAAAAACAATCTCGCGTTTGATTATCCTGCTTAAGTAAAACCGGTTATAATCCTGTGTATCTTTGCAACACGTAGAACAACATGCTTTAGGTAAAATAACTTCTAAACGGTTTTAATAACTCTGATAATTGTTGTTCATCACCCTACGACTAGGCAAGCCTTAGGTAGTCAAATCTCTTATAAAACTGGAAACTACCTCTTTGTGTTTACTGCTTAATGTCGTTCTAACAGGCTTAAAAAAATCGGTAGGCAAATTGATAGGGCTCCTACTCCTGAGACTATAAACTACATGTCTCGTGTGTTCTGATATTCGCTTAGATATTATCTCCTAGGATACTGATTAACAATATGGTCTTTATTTGTGTTTGAGTCGTGTTGTTTTACATGCATTATCTGTGGAGGTGAACTTGAGCCCTTATCTGCTATTTCATGCTTTTATTTGCCAAAGTCCTATGTGTTCTTGCTTGTCGCCTTAGTATTTTCTCCTTTAAAACCTTAAGGGTCTGTCTAGAACCACCTATAGTTAGAGGTCCTAAATTTCCTTCAGGATCATTAAGAAGGGACGGGTAATAGCACGCAATAGAGATCGCTACCTACCACTCGCGTTAATAACCATTAAGGGGTGGGAAGGGTAGATATGGATATGATGACCGGTGCGCTAATGCCACGCGTAGCCCCTTTATAAGGAGTGATTACCGGGCATTGTACTGATATGATCCTATAAGCTAACCAACCTAGGACCCCTCTCTCCCAAATCCTCTTTACTTGAAAACTTTATTCTCCTTTTTATGCACACAACTTGTTTAAATTCTTGTCTTATTATTTGAGTTATACAATGCACACCATGCTTTATTTGCAATTACTTGCTTCACTATTTATTTGTTAATGGACTAATTCGTAAGTATAAGTTCGGCCGGGGCCCACGGTTGTGGACCGAGAGGGGTGCCTAACACCTTCCCCTCAAGGTTATTTCGAGCCCTTACCCTAATCTCTAGTAATGCAAACTAGTCTAAGAGTTAATCGCTCTAGGTGCCCTAACGCACCATAATCCCTTAGGTGGCGACTCTTCAAATACCCAATTCCCAAAAGGAAATGAGTTATTACCCCCATGAATGTTGAAACCCGGACTTCCCCGTCAAAAAGGGAGAAAAGGGGGCGCGACAACCGTCCCAGTTGTCGAGAATAGAAGAAAGTTGGGTGGAGAAACTTATCACCGCATTGAGCGTGTCAATGCAGTTGAGAAAGATAAATGGTGGAGCAGCAAAATAGAAAGCATACTGGCATGGTCAGGGTATGAACCCGATAAAGGTCTCGGTAAGAATCTCCAGTGTATCACTAAGCCAATACAACCGAAACGTCACGGTACCACCTTTGGACTTGGGTATCAGTATACCTAGCAGGAGTATGATGATTGGTCGCCACCATGGTGTGGTCCCTATTACCCCCTTAGCAGCCAGTGCCGCATTTGAGTCAGACCTTTCATCAGGACGATACAATATGGGGATCTGCAGAAGAGGAAGCTTTGGCTGGTCTAAGGAACCTGTTTCTGGACGACGAGCACATGGATTGCCACGCAATAGTTGAGGAGTAGGAGGAAGAAGACCTCACCATTCAGACCATGGAAAAGGGAGTTGTTCTCAAGAATTGGACTGCTGCACCATCCCGGGCCCGTCGAGTTCCTGGGTAGCTTGGCAATTAGCATGATTTGTTTTTAAAAGTCATTTTAAGCATTTAAGATATTTCCAGTATTTTGTTTTAAGAAGCATTTTGTTTTGAAATAATTACTCGAGTCATCGAGCCGTACCTGTTTTGATGTTTTCAAGATTTAATTAATGTATCGTTATTTTAGTATTTATTATTATCTTTTACATTTTTCCTCTGCAGCATTATTATTACTTATCCTGATGAACCAACGACTATGACATGTAATGAGACGACGCAACATAAGGATAGTGACTTGGAAGAAGAAGATGAGATACCTGAGGAAGTTATCAGAGAAGTTGAGAATTTTGAGAATAAGCCTAAGTCCAACCTGGACGAAACCGAAGCAATCAATTCAGGAGATTCTGAGACCATCAAAGAAATTTGCATAAGTATCCACCTGTCCCTGTCAGAGAAGAAAGAATACGCTCGTTTCCTGAAAGAATATGAGGATATTTTTGCATGGTCATATGATGACATGACTGGATTGAGCACATCTATAGTGGCTCATAAGTTGCCTACTAATCCAATGTTTCCGCCGGTGAAGCAGAAACTCAGAAAGTTCAAACCGGACATGAGCCTAAAAATCAAGGAGGAAGTCACTAAGCAGATCAAAGCCAAAGTCCTCAGTGTATTTGAGTAGCCAACCTGGTTAGACAACATCGTACCGGTTCCGAAGAAAGATGGGAAAGTCAGGGTGTGCGTTGACTATCGGGATTTAAACAGAGCAAGTCTCAAGGACGATTTCCCACTACCAAATATACACATTCTGATTGATAATTGCGCCAAGCATGAACTCCAATCCTTTGTAGATTGCTCGCGGGTTATCATCAGATTTGGATGGACGAAGAAGACGCAGAGAAAACAGCTTTCATTACACCATGGGGGGTGTACTGCTACAAAATGATGCCATTCGGTCTGAAAAATGCTGGGGCCACCTATATGAGAGCCATGACAACCATCTTCCATGATATGATACACAAGGAAATAGAGGTATATGTTGACGACGTCATCATCAAATCCAAGAAAGCCACGGATCACATAGCAGACTTGAGGAAGTTCTTTGACCGGCTATAGAAGTACAATTTAAAACTGAACCCTGCAAAATGTGCATTCGGGGTTCCTGCTGGAAAATTATTGGGATTCATCGTTAGCCGCCGAGGAATCGAGTTAGACCCATCAAAGGTTAAAGCTATCCAAGAATTTCCACCACCAAAGAACAAGAAGGACGTGACGAGTTTCTTGGGACGTCTCAATTACATCAGCCGCTTCATAGCACAGTCCACAGTAATATGTGAACCCACCTTCAAAATGTTAAAGAAGGATGCCGAAACCAGTTGGACTGAGACTGTCAAAAGGCTTTTGATAGAATCAAGGAATACCTATCCACACCGCCAGTCCTAGTCCAACCAGAGCCTGGTAGGCCACTGCTACTCTACCTCTCTGTGTTAGATGGGGCTTTCGGCTATGTTTTGGGACAACATGACGAGACAGGAAGAAACGAGCAAGCCATATATTACTTGAGTAAGAAGTTCACACCTTATGAAGCACGGTATTCTCTGCTAGAATGCACTTGCTGTGCTTTAACATGGACAGCTCAGAAATTAAGGCATTACTTCTGTGCCTATACCACATACCTCATATCAGGGATGGATCCTCTGAAGTATATCTTTCAGAAGCCTATGCCTAGCGGGAAATTGGCCAAGTAGCAGATATTGCTGAGTGAGTTCGATATCGTCTATGTAACTCAGAAGGCAGTCAAGGGACAAGCTTTGGCAGACCATCTTGCTGAAAATCCTGTAGGAAGGGAATACGAACCACTAAAAACATATTTTCCTGACGAAGAAGTGTCATTCGTGGGAGAGGACATTGCTAAAGCCTACGACGGTTAGAGAATGTTTTTCGATGGAGCTGCAAACTTCAAAGGAATGGGTATTGGAGCAGTTTTGGTGTCAGAGACAGGTCAACACTATCCGGTATTCGCAAAGCTTAGGTTTCCATGCACCACACATGGCAGAATATGAGGCCTGCATCATGGGGCTCAATTTGGCCATCGACATGAATATACAAGAGTTGCTGGTAATTGGTGATTCGAATCTTCTGGTATATCAGGTTCAAGGAGAATGGGCTACGAAAAACACCAAGATACTACCATACTTGTATCATGTGCAAGAACTAATGAAGAGGTTCACGAAGATAGAATTCAAACATGTTCCAAGAATACATAACGAGCTCGCACACACACTGGCTACTTTGTCTTCCATGATACAACATTCAGATAAGAATTTCATCGATCCCATTCCAGTAAGGATCCATAGTCAGCCAGCTTATTGTGCCCACATTGAAGAAGAAACGGACGGAAACCCATGGTTCCACGATATCAAGGAATATTTGGCGAAAGGAGAATACCTAGAGGAGGCGAACCATACTCTGAAACGTACACTGTGTAGGCTGTCCAACCATTTCTTCCAAAGGAGGGAATTTTGTATAGGAGAATACCTGATCTAGGACTATTAAGGTGTGTTGATGCTAAAGAAGCTTCCAAATTACTCGAGGAAATACATACCGGAACATGCGGTCCACATATGAATGGTTTTGTTCTAGCCAAGAAGATACTCAGAGCTGGATATTTTTGGATGACTATGGAAACAGATTGCATCCGGTATGTCCAAAAATGCCACCAATGCCAGATACATGCAGATATGATACGAGTGCCGCCAAACGAACTCAACGCAACAAGTGAACCTTGGCCTTTTGCTGTATGGGGAATGGATGTCATTGGTCCGACTGAACCCACTGCTTTAAATGGGCACAGGTTCATTTTAGTGGCCATCGATTATTTCACAAAATGGGTAGAGGCTGTATCTTACAAAGCTGTAACCAAGAAAGTCGTCGCAGATTTTATCAAGGATCGTATTGTCTGTCGATTCGGGGTTCCCGAGTCCATCATCACTGATAATGATGCCAATATCAACAGTGACCTGATGAAAGCCATGTGTGAAACTTTCAAAATCAAGAACAACAACTCCACAACATACAAGCCTCAAATGAACGAAGCCGTGGAAGCTGCCAACAAGAACATCAAGCTGTATTGTTTGTAAGATACAGCTTTGTATCTTACAAAGCTGTAACCAAGAAAGTCGTCGCAGATTTTATCAAGGATCGTATTGTCTGTCGATTCGGG